>NC_084740.1:67946282-67971282 GCF_033978785.1 Entelurus aequoreus
TATGGCTGAAAATTCTGCAATATCAGCTATAAGAGCCATCTGTTGGTATGAACTATTATCCATCCATCCATTTTCTACCGCTTGTCCCTTTTTGGGGTCGCGGGGGGGTCGCTTGAGGTTATTTTAGCTGCATTCGGGCTGTAGGTGGGGTACACCCTGGACAAGTCGCCACCTCATCGCAGGGCCAACACAGATAGACAGACAACATTCACACACTAGGGCCAATTTAGTGTTGCCAATCAACCTATCCCCAGGTGCATGTCTTTGGAGGTGGGAGGAAGCCGGAGTACCTGGAGGGAACCCACGCAGTCACGGGGAGAACATGCAAACTCCACACAAAATGATCCCGAGCCCGGGATTGAACTCAGGATGACTCAGGACCTTCGTATTGTGAGGCAGATGCACCAACCCCTGTTCCACCGTGCTGCCCATGAACTATTATTATTATTATTATTATTATTATAATAATAATAATAATAATTATTATTATTATTATTATTATTATTATTATTAGTATTATTATTTATGTTGTATGCCCTTTTTGTAAAAACATAAAAACTTGTTTTAATGACAAAAACACAAGTTATGCAATACTTCCCTCCAAAAACATCAAAGTGGAATGTTTGATGTGAAGTAGTTGGAGGCTATCCATCGATTATAAAGTTAAGTTAAAGTACCAATGATTGTCACACACACACTAGGTGTGGTGAAATTTGTCCTCTGCATTTGACCCATCCCCTTGTTCACCCCCTGGGAGGTGAGGGGAGCAGTGGGCAGCAGCGGTGCCATGCCCGGGAATCATTTTTGGTGATTTAACCCCCAATTCCAACCCTTGATGCTGAGTGCCAAGCAGGGAGATAATGGGTCCCATTTTTTTTATAGTCTTTGGTATGACTCGGCCGGGGTTTGAACTCACAACCTACCGATCTCAGGGCGGACACTCTAACCACTAGGCCACTGAGTAGGTAAGTTATAAGTTTTTATTGTTATTTTCATGTATTTGTTTTTGTATTGTTTGTATGTTTTATGGCCTTTTTGTCAAAGAAAACTTTTTTTTTATACGGCAAACACACAAAAAAATGTAATATTTCCCTCCAAAAACGTGGAAATTTGATGTGATGCAATAAGAGCCTATACGTCGATTATAGGTTTTTATTATTTTTATTTATCAATTTTTTTCTTTTTTTGGTATGTTTTATGCCCTTTTTGTCAAAGAAAACTTTGTTTTTTTATATTGAAAAAACACAAAATATGCAATATTTCCCCCAAAAAACATGGAAATTTGATGTGAAGTAATTAGAGCCTATCCGTCGATTATTTGTTTTTATTATTATTTTTATTTATCAATTTTTTTTTATTTTTTGGTATGTTTTATGCCCTTTTTGTCAAAGAAAACGTTGTTTTTTATATTGAAAAAACACAAAATATGCAATATTTCCCAAAAAAAACATGGAAATTTGATGTGAAGTAATTAGAGCCTATCCGTCGATTATTAGTTTTTATTATTATTTTTATTTATCAAATTTTTTTTATTTTTTGGTATGTTTTATGCCCTTTTTGTCAAAGAAAACTTTGTTTTTTATATTGCAAAAACACAAAATATGCAATATTTCCCCAAAAAACATGGAAATTTGATGTGAAGTAATTAGACCCTATCCGTCGATTATACATTTTTACTATTTTATTTTATTTTTTATTTTTTTACTTTTTTTGGGTATGTTTTATGCCTTTTTTTTGTCAAAGAAAACTTTATTTTTTATATGGCAAACACACAAAATGTGCAATAATTCCCCCCACAAAAAATGTCAACATGGAATAATTGATGTGAAGTAATTGGAGCCTAAAATAGGTCAATAATTCATAAAACATTAGTTTTGATTCATTATTATTTTTTTGAGGAATGACAGTTAAAAAAAATCAGGGATGCAAAAGGCCCCGTGTTAAAAATAAGTCATACTTTTTTTGTTTTACTCTCAACGCTTAAAATCTCAAGATCAATTTCAGATCTATCTGTCGATTGTATGTTTTTCTTATTTTTTTTATAGTTTTCTTGTGTTATGCACTTTTTGTAAAACAAAACTTTTTTTTATGGCAAGCATAAAAATATGCAATATTTTCCCCAAAAAATATTTCGGAGTGGAAAATTTGAAGTGAATTAATTGGAGCCTTGAAAATGTAAATAATTCATAACAACATGGATTTGGATTCATTATTATTTTTTTAACAATGACAGTTTAAAAATAACAGCCTGCATTATTAGGGGCAACATTGCAACATTTTCTCTTCACAGTTCACTCATTTGCTCTTTTATTCCAATTTTTATATATGTTTTATAGTATTTTTAGAATGTGCCGCGGGCCATTAAAAAAATTAGCTACGGGTCGCAAATAGCCTCCGGCCCGCACTTTGGATACCTCTGTCATAAACCAAAGGGGGGCCATTTGTAAAAAATTTAAAGATAAAGTGAAAAAACTAATATAAAAAATAGAGCAAAAAGGCATAATGTAATGAGAAAAAGCTAAAATGTTGCTAATAATAACTAATGCTATTCAAATGAGACCAATGCTACAATGAAATACTCTATTATTATTATTATTTTTGCTTTTTATGGGCTTGTAACAAACATACCTTTTGTAACCATATGCACTTTCTTATTTATATATATATATATATATTTTTTTTTTCAAAAACAGCAATACGACCCCAAAACTTCACATCCAAAACAGCAAAAATAGGAACATAACAATAAACTAAATCTTCTATAAATAGTTTCTGAAATGTCAATACTCAAGATATTAAAGCTACCCTAAAGAAAGGAAAGAGACAAGAAAATAAACAATGTTACGATCCGTTGGCTTTGAACTCCAGGGTGCAGAGACGGCAGGCAAAGTCCACTTGTTGGAACAACTACAGCAGAGGGACACAACCGAGCTTGCGGCGGCCCAGCCATGAAATAGTTGGCGACTGTTAGTTGTTTTAGGAGCGCATCCAGCCACGCACTCACTCATGGCGCTTGGGGAGGGAGCTGTAGCTCTTATGTAAAGTCTTCAAGTCGAAATCCTGACAGCTGCTCGCTGCAGGCACAGGTACAAGAAAAGATTAGAGAAACCGGAACACAAATTGACGGCCTATTCATCACTCAAATCCTTTCTGCTTTCTTCAAACGTCACATTTGCAGTAAAAAGGAATGACTGAGAAAGATTGCTGCACCGCCAGCCGTGAAAAAAAATGAATGAAAAAAGAAAAAGCATCAAAATCATGTTGATAAAAGAGAGTAATATAGAATGAGTGGGGGGAACAAGATTACAAACTGCAACTTGCATGGAACAACTTTCTCCAAACACTTCCTCATTGACTTCCTGTCTTGTGCAAATTCCTGTCCTAATAGTACACACTTTTAGCAGACTGTATTTGGCGTGTAAATAAAGAGTAAAAAAAAATATTATCCCAGTGGTTCCACCAAGTGCCACCTCAGTAAACACTTGGCTCTCCACATACCACCATAATGACCAACATTAAAATACGGTAACGTAGTAGGCCTAAAGGCCTACTGAAATGAATTTTTTTTATTTAAACGGGGATAGCAGATCTATTCTATGTGTCATACTTGATCATTTCGCGATATTGCCATATTTTTGCTGAAAGGATTTAGTATAGAACAACGACGATAAAGATTGCAACTTTTGGTATCTGATAAAAAAAAGGCTTGCCCCTACCGGAAGTAGCGTGACGTAGTCAGTTGAACATATACGCAAAGTTCCCTATTGTTTACAATGATGACCGCATGAAGTGAGAGAGATTCGGACCGAGAAAGCGACAATTTCCCCATTAATTTGAGCGAGGATGAAAGATTTGTGGATGAGTAAAGTGCAAGTGAAGGACTAGTGGGGAGTTGAAGCTATTCAGATAGGGAAGATGCTGTGAGAGCCGGGGGTGACCTGATATTCAGCTGGGAATGACTACAACAGTAAATAAACACAAGACATATATATACTCTATTAGCCACAACACAACCAGGCTTATATTTAATATGCCACAAATTAATCCTGCATAAAAACACCTGCGTGTTTGTTACGCTAGCTCCTAGCTCCTCTGCTAGCTCCTAGCTCCATAGAACACGCCAATACAATTCAAACACCTGATCAACACACACAATCACTCAGCCCAAAAGACCGTTCACCTAACCCAAGGTTCATAAAGCTTATATATTTTTAAAAAGTTACGTACATACGCAAAAAAAAGTTGTGCACATACGGTCAAGCGATCAAATGTTTAGAAGCCAAAGCTGCATACTCACAGTAGCACGTCTGCGTCTTTGTCATCCAAATCAAAGTAATCCTGGTAAGAGTCTGTGTTGTCCCAGTTCTCTACAGGCGTCTGTGTATCGAAGTCAAAAGTCCTCCTGGTTAGAGTCTCTGTTATCCGAGTTCTTCCATCTTGACTGCATCTTTCGGGAATGTAAACAAAGAAGCGCCGGCTGTGTACTGTTGTTGCTGACTACGTTCGAAAAATACGTCCATTTCGCACCGACAACTTTCTTCTTTGCTTGCTCAGCTTCCTTCTCCATAATGCAATGAACATGATTGCAACAGATTCACGAACACAGATGTCCAGAATACTGTGGAATTATGAAATGAAAACAGAGCTTTTTCGTATTGGCTTCAATGTGGAAGGCATACCCGTGTTCGCCGGGCTACGTCACGCGCATACGTCATCCTCAGAGGCGTTTCGAACCGGAAGTTTAGCGGCAAATTTAAAATGTCACTTTATAAGTTAACCCGGCCGTATTGGCATGTGTTATAATGTTAAGATTTCATCATTGATATATAAACTATCAGACTGCGTGGTCGGTAGTAGTGGCTTTCAGTAGGCCTTAAGTATTCATTAAAAACAAGGCGGAGGTTTTATTCAATGCTTTTGGCCAGTCAGTTTGAACAGTAACACTGTGTTTGAGTATAGGAAAATAAAACGCTCTACTTAACTAACGGATCAAGAAAAATCAATTGCACAAAATTAAGCAAATAAACTAACTTGTGTAACTTGTAAGCCGTACCATAGTTTGAGAATCACTGTACTAGATACATGCATATATAGTGTATAGAATAGAAAATGTTGATTTTTTTCATGTAAACATGCCAAATATATAATATTTACTCATGCAGCGTTTCACCTGCTGCACAAAACCATTGGCTCAATTTGTATTTATTTACCTTATGTGCGGCGAGTGTTCACTTTACTGCTCCAAAACTGAAATGTCCTTAAAAACCATGACAGGTATCAAATAACTGTATTTCATTCTTGACATTATTATTATTATTTATTTATGTTTAAAAAAAAAAAAAAAATGATTATGGCCATGTGGAGAGACAGTATTTAATGGTATCTCAGCTAGACAAATAAATACTACCATCTGTTGGTAAAAATGAGCAAGCACACATTCCCGGATATAATCACTCCTTCTAGCAATGCTGCTATTTTATACTGTTTAATTAAGAAAAATAAAATAATACAAACATAAATTTCTAATTCACACAAAAGTCAAGGCACTTTCAACATCAAGGATAGAAAACAAAAGCAAATGCAGATAGAGTATTCAATATTAATAAATAATAATATTTTTTTTAAAAAGACAAAAAGGGCTACCTAAATCACTTTAAATGTTTTTAACAGAGATATCAATTTAAGGGCTTCTGTACTCTTAATCATCCTCCAAGATTTGATTGATAATTGTAAACCATTAAGCCAATTAGAAAATGTAGGCCTTACTTTCCTAAATCTACATTTATGTAGACAATTTTTTGCCTGGAGCATAATAATGTTGACAAACATTTCTATGTTACAGTTGTTTATAAAACAATACCAAATTTGATCTCTTCTATAGAGAATGGGGACACAGTGGTTTTTCAACCACTGTGCCGCGCCACACCAGTGTGCCGTGAGATACAGTCTGGTGTGCCGTGGGATATTATCTAATTTCACCTATTTGGGTTAAAAAAGATTTTTTGCAAACCAGTAATTATAATCCGCAAATAATGTGCCGTTGTTGAGTGTCTGTGCTGTCTGGAGATCGGAAGACTTACCACGTTATACTCTTCCATATCAGTAGGTGGCAGCAGGTAGCTAATTGCTTTGTAGATGTGGGAGACAGCGGGAGGCAAGGTGCAGGTAAAAAGGTATCTAATGCTTAAACCAAAAATAAACATAAAGGTGAGTGCCCCTAAGAAAAGGCATTGAAGCTTAGGGAAGGCTATGCAGAATGAAACTAAAACTGAACTGGCTACAAAGTAAACAAAAACAGAATGCTGGACGACAGCAAAGACTTACGGTGGAGCAAAGACGGCGTCCAGAAAGTACATCCAAACATGACATGACAATCAACAATGTCCCCACAAAGAAGGATAAAAAACAACTGAAATATTCTTGATTGCTAAAACAAAGCAGGTGGGGGGAATAGCGGTCAAGGAAGACATGAAACTGCTAGAGGAAAATACCAAATAAAGAGAAAAAGCCACCAAAAAAAGAGCGCAAGACAAGAACTAAAACACTACACACAGATAAACAGCAAACAACTCAAAATAAGTCACGGCGTGATGTGACAGCTCAAGACAGTACACCTACTTTGAGACAAGAGCTATAGTGATGCATGGTTGGTTATGGTTTAAAGTCATATCCAACAATTGCGCCAACAACTTTTTATTGTCAATATCGGCTACTCAGTTTCATTTTTTATAATTTCTACTGGTGGTGTGCCTCTGCATTTTTTCCAATGAAAAAATGTAGCCTTGGCTCAAAAAAGGTTGAAAAACACTGCTTTACAGCCTCACATATATAATAGCCATCAACCTCCATGTTAAATTTAAGTTTCAAAAAATCCTTTAAAGGGTATACTACATTAATAATTTTAAATTGTATTTCTTTAATTTTGGGAAGAATTGGGTACGTAATATATCTTGTCCTTATTTTCCTTGACTCAACTTGTGTATGAAACACCTCGACAAATTGTTAAAAAGAAAGCTAAAATATTCCGGCAGTGACTTAAACACCTATATTATACGTCACGTCAGGCGCCACTCATCAAAAGACCCCCAAATAGTCTGACGTATAATTCAGTCGCCCGTCAGCTTGTCAGATTTCGGGTCAGACCGGTGGAGTTGTGGGGGAGAAGTAAACATGGCCCTGAGGGCGATCCGGTTGGTCTTCCCCTTGGGGACATCCGTGCTGAGATCTGGTAATGTCGCTCAGAAGGTACGGACACAAAACTGCCGGACTTTTGCTGCTTTTATGGCCTTCGCGTTCACAAGGACATGCTAAAGTAGCATGCTAGCTTAGCCGTCCAGCCGCTAGCATTGCTGTCGGTCACAAACAAGCTAATGCTACATGTTGTTTTAATGTATTAATCTTGTCGAAATACTACTTATATAAGCTGTATGTATGCCGAGAAGCAAGGTAATGTCCAATAAAGAAGTACATGTCTAAATGTTAGTATTATTTTAAAAGACTACTATTAATGTCAACTTACAATATATATATATATATATATATATATATATATATACACACACATATATACAGGACTGTCTCAGAAAATTAGAATATTGTGATAAAGTTCTTTATTTTCTGTAATGCAATTATAAAAATAAAAAAAAAGTCATACATTCTGGATTCATTACACATCAACTGAAATATTGCAAGTCTTTTATTTTAATATTGCTGATTATGGCATACAGCTTAAGAAAACTTAAAAATCCTATCTCAAAAAAATTAGAATATTTCCTCAGACCAAGTAAAAAAAAAAGATAACAGCAAAACAAAATCAAACATTTGAAAATGTCAATTAATGCACTCAGTACTTGGTTGGGAATCCTTTTGCACGGATTACTGCATCAATGCGGCGTTTCATGGAGGCAATCAGCCTGTGGCATTGCTGAGCTGTTATGGATGCCCAGGATGCTTCAATTGCGGCCTTTAGCTCATTTGCATTATTGGGTCTGGTGTCTTTCAGCTTCTTCTTCACAATACCCCACGAGTTATCTATGGGGTTCAGGTCAGGGGCGTTGGCATGCCAATCGAGGACAGTATTGCCATGGTCAGTACACCAGTTACTGGTGGTTTTTCCACTGTGGGCAGGTGCCAGATCATGCTGGAAAATGAAATCATCTCCATAGAGCTTTTCAACAGATGTAAGCATGTAGTGCTCTAAAATCTCTAGAAGCGTCTGACTTGGGCTATGCAAAAGAAGCACTGGACAGTTGCAGAGTGGTCCAGAGTCCTGTTTTCAGACGAAAGCAAGTTTTGTATTTCATTTGGAAGTCAAGGGGCTAGAGTCTGGAGGAAGGCTGGAGAGGAGCAAAATCCAAGTTGCTTGAAATCCAGTGTGAAGTTCCCACAGTCAGCAATGGTTTGGGGAGCCATGTCAGCTGCTGGTGTTGGTCCACTGTGTTTCATCAAGTCCAGAGTCAATGCAGCTGTGTAACAAGATATTTTAGAGCACTACATGCTTCCATCTGTTGAAAAGCTCCATGGAGATAATGACCCCCCTTGTTCCCCCACTAGGGCATCGTCCTGGACCTGGCTGGGAACCTGCGGCTCCCAGGCCCCCAGCTTATTTTCAGTCTTTTTCATTAAGTTCAAATCACATGCCTGAACCCTAATACATATATACATTATGTGTTAACGTCCATTACTTTGTCGTCAAGGCATCCGTGCACACCACCCCCGCTAGGAATTTAGTGTACGGCTGGTGGGCCTACATGCTGGGAGAGAGGACCACGCCGCGCTTCAGTCAGTACAGCAAGATCATCTCCGTGGACGGCAACCTGGCGTCGGGGAAAGGAGCGCTGGCGCAGAAGCTGGCCGAGCAGCTGGGTAGGTGGCTGTTCAGCGATCAGCTCACCGTTTGTCACTCGCGGTACCGTCGCTGAATTCCGTGCGTGTATGTCAGGGATGCTCTACATGCCAGAGGCCGACATCTCCTACCTGGACACGATGACCGGCCAGAAGGAGCCCCTCTCCACCGACTTCAACGGGATGTGCAGCCTGGAGAAGTTCTATGAGGACCCCAAAGCCGCAGACGGGAACAGCTACAGGCTGCAGCTGTGGATATACAACATGAGGCTGCTCCAGTACTCCAACGCCGTCGAACACCTGCTCACCACAGGTTAGAACCAAACCACACTACCACGCCCTCACGCCGTCTCAAACGCTCTCCTCTACGCTTCAAGGCCAAGGAGTCATCCTGGAGCGCTCCATCTTCAGCGACATGGTCTTCCTGGACGCCATGTTCCAGCAGGGCTACATCAGGAAGGAGTGTAAGTGCGCCACCTTTGTCCGTTTTTGAGAGACCTTTTTGAGTCGACAGCGCCGCCTCGCCTCTTGCAGGCGTGCAGCACTACGAGGAGATCAAAAACATCAGCATCTGCGAGTTCCTGCCGCCGCACCTCGTCATCTACGTGGACGTGCCCGCTGAGGAGGTGCACAACAAGCTGAAACAGAGCGGCAAGGTAAGGACAGGAACCCATTGGACCTTTTGAAAAAGAAAGAAAACAGTAGAAGAACAAAAAATACCGTAATATTTTGGCTGTGGAATATAAGCCGCACCCACTAAATTGTAGAAGAAAAAATATTTATTCCGCATATTAGCCGCACCGGACTAAAAGCTGCAGATATATTTGTTGTGAAATTTGTATTTTAAACAGAAATTTTTATTTATATACTTTAGCTAGGTCTCCAATCAGCTTAACAGACTTAATAACTCTTCTGTGACGTTTTGGTAAATTGACGAAACTGAAACAATACAAAAATAAATGTCATTGTAAGTTAATAATACTAACACAGACACTCGTAAACGTGTTAGCATATTAACTCATGCTAATGATGCTAACTTCATTACATTAAGATAGCACATACAAATATGCATGAAAACACTCCTACAGACATCACACATGGGACGGTTTAGTAAGTAAGAATTATTTTAGTTATATTGTAAAACTTACAAACGTTGCTCGGAGTGATGAACGAAGAATCCGTACGAGTAGAAGCGCTACGGACATCCAGAAGACTTTCGGCTCAAAGATTTAAAAGCAGCAGCACTTGCAGTGAGCGAACTCGTCCAAAAGATGTTGCCGTAGCACATACACTAACACACCTTTTCATTGCATTGGCATGTGTTTAATGAAAACTACTTGCATTACGGATGTCAGCGGGGGAAAAAAATCCATGAATTAGCCGCACCGTTTTATAAGCCACAGGGTTCAAAGCGCAGGAAAAAAGTAGCAGCTTAAATTCCGAATTTACAGTAAGTCAATAATTCATAACATTGATTTTGATTCATTATTGTGTTTTGAGCAAAGACAGTTTTACAAATATAACTCCCACTGAAATTCTTGGGGAGCTAAAAGGTCCCCACTCATAAAAGTGTTAAAAATAAGTCACACATTGTTTTATTTTTTAAGTTTAAACACTTGCATCACTAACCTGACTCTCGCCAGATCCTTGTAGTTCGCTGAGCTCCTTTACAAGGATCTGAGAGTTCTCAATAGGAGATGTGTTTCAGAAGGCGGGGCCTTGTAAAAAAAATCATTGCATGTGATTGGATAAACCACTTGTCCGTTATCTTGAATGACGTGCTACTTAAAGCACTCACATCGTTATCAACCCGTGACGCTGATGAGAGCGATGCTGGGAAATCCAAAACAGAACAGCCGACATATTGGATAACAACAGAGCGAAAAGTTAGAAAACTTTTACTGAAACAGCAATGTCAGTAGACGATTGATGTCGTTTGTGCAAAGAAAATATGCAGTATCAATGTCTCCACACGACTCCTCGCTGCGTGCCGCAATTGTTGTTTGAATCAAACAGTCGCTTCGGCGCTACGTCACATCTATGAAATACCGCCCGGCGATCCTGATTGGTTCATTATTTTTTGCTATCTTGAAGGAGTTTGCATTGCCCTCGATCCCAGATCCTTGTGTGGAGCTCAGCGAACTACAAGGATCTGGCGAGAGTCAGGTTATTGCATCACTAAATCAACTTCAGATCTATCCGTCGATTATAAGTTTTTATGCTCTTTTTTTTTATGGCGAACACATGAAATATGCAATATTTTCCCCAAAAATATATTTCAAAGTGAAATATTTGATGTACAGTAAATGGAGCCTTCAATAGGTCAATAATTAATAACATTGATTTTGATTGAGTAAATGGAGCCTTCAATAGGTCAATAATTAATAACATTGATTTTGATTGATTTTTTTTTTTTGAGCAATGACCGTATAAAAAGAAAAAAAAAAACAGCCTGCATGGCAGTTTTGTGTTTTTAGAGTCAACATTGCAACTTTTTCTCGTTACATTTCACCTGTTTGCTCTTTTATTCCACTTTTTTTTGTGTAATAGTATTTTTAAAATGTGCCACGAGCCGCACTTTGGTCACCTTTGACTCAAACATGGTGTTTTTGTTCCAAACCGCACCTTCAGAACGTGCCTTTGGCGTACCTGAAGAGCATCGAGGACAGCTACAAGAAGACCTTCCTGCCAGAAATCAGGTCGGTTTTTGTCGTCTAAACTGTGATTGTATTGTATACTTTAGCCTAGCCTAGCAATGTTAGCATTAGCTGCCAGCGTTTCTGTCTTTCAGTGATACGTCGGAGCTGCTAGTGTACGACGCGACCCAAGCTCAAGACTTCGAGAAAGTAAGAGAGCAAAAATGGCCAAAATATTCCCGTACGATCTTTCACCGGACGTTTACGTGTTTGTGTCAGGTGGCGGAGGACGTGGAGATTTTGAAGTTCGACAAGGGGCCGTGGCTGAAGCAGGACGACGTCTCGTATCACCACATGAGAATACTGTGAGTGCTCATCATTCTCAGTGCAAGCACATGAAGAAGTAAAGCATGGGTGTCAAACTCCTTTGTATTGAGGGCCTCTGAGGGCCACATGTAACAGTATCTATGTATGAAGTATAATAGCCTTGTTACACAATTTGTAAGGCAAATGTTTTGGATTATTTCATTTTTTATTAACATATTGATGGGTAACTTGCTTTGAAATCGTAAGTTAAGACGACAGGCAGTTATTTAAGTGTTAAATTTGGATAACCAAAAAAAAAAAGCTTGGAACATCAGATAAGAATCACAAGTAGAAAATATGCAATTGCATGAGCAACATTTTTTTGTCAAAACTTAAAGAACAAGAACAATTATAAAGTCCAGAAAGTGTTTGTTTTTTTCAATTCCAGGCCACATAAACAATTACGTAGTGGGCCACCATAAAAGGAAGTGCAGGGCCACAATTAAATGAGTTGGCGAGACACATTAGATTTATGGGTGTGCCACATTGTACTTTGTGAACATAGGACCAAAACCTGGAGTCAGTTGAGGACTTGAATGACATCATAGATAGAAACCCCAACTCTATGTTCCTAGGAAGAGTGACAAAAGAGGAAATAATCAATATTGTGAAAAAAGGTAAATCCAAAACCTCAACTGATTGCAACGAAATTGATATGAAAACGATAAACAAGGTTATTGAAGAGATTTCAGAACCTTTTAACATATATCAGCAACCTATCATTTCAAACAGGCAAATTCCCAGATGAAATGAAAATAGAAAAAATCGTACCGATTTATAAGACTGGAGTCAAACACCAGTTTAAAAACTACAGACCTGTTTCTCTACTTCCACAATTTTCTAAAATCATTGAAAAACTGTTTAACAACAGATAAGACAAATTCATGAATAAAAACAAAACACTCACAGACAACCAATACGGATACATCTCACAAATGCAATAGATAGTAAAACATTTTTTTGCTGCTGCAGTGTTTATGGATTTAACAAAAGCATTTGACACAATTAATCATAGCATCTTAATAAAAAAATTAGAACGGTATGGCATCAGAGGGTTGGTCTTGAACTGGATAAGAAGCTACTTAACCGACAGGAAGCAAAACGTGAAGATAGGCAAACACACTTCCACAGAGCTGAAAATATCTTGTGGTGTACTCTGACCAAAATTGTTCAATCTCTGTATAAATGACATTTGTAAAGTTACAAAAGACTTAAAGTTAGTATTATTTGCAGATGACACAACAGTGTTTTGTTCAGGAGAGAACACACAGAAACTAATACAAATAATAACAGAAGAAATGAACAAATTAAAAAGATAGTTTGACAAAAACAGACTATCTTTGAATCTCAGTTAGACTAAAATAATGCTATTTGGTTACAGTAGAAGAGAAAGTCAAATACAAATAGACGGAGATATTGATAGGCTAAAAGAAAACACATTTTTGGGTGTAATAATAGATGATCAAATGAACTGGAAATCTCATGTACAAAATATACAACATAAAGTAGCAAGAAACGCATCAATAATGAATAAAGCAAAACATGTCCAAACTCGTCCCCCCCACCCGAAGGCGGAGGGAAGCTACCCTCTCGTCCACCGGGTTGAACTCCAACGTGCAGGCTTTCACGCGGGGCGTACAACGCCAGTGTGGAAGAAAGTCCAGCCCCTCTCGAGAGAACTGGTTCCAGAGCCCTTGCTGTGCATCGAAGTGAGTCCGACTATATCCAGCCGGAACTTCTCCACCTCGCGCACTAGCTCAGGCTCCTTCCTGCCCAGCGAGGTGACATTCCAGGTCCCAAGAACTAACTTATGTAGCCGAGGATTGGACTGCCAAGTGCCCTGCCTTCGGCTTCCGCCCAGCTCACAACGCACCTGACCTCTATGGCCCCTCCCATGAGTGGTGAGCCCATTGGAGGGGGGACCCACGTTGCCTCTTCAGGCTGTGCCCGGCCGGGCCCCATGGGAACAGGCCCGGCCACCAGGTGCTCGCCATCGTGCCCCAACTCCGGGCCTGGCTCCAGAGGGAGGCCCCGGTGACCCACGTCCGGGAAATTGGAGTCTCGGTTTTTGTAATTCCATAAAAGTCTTCGAGCTGCTCTTTGTCTGATCCCTCACCTAGGACCTGTTTGTCTTGGGAGACCCTACCAGGGGGCATGGAAGCCCCCGGACAACATAGCTCCTAGGATCATTGAGACACGCAAACTCCTCTACCACGATAAGGTGGCAGCTCAGAGAGGTAGACCACATCAAATTAAATGGTAGACTACATAAAATGATGTCGCGGCCCACAATAGAATGACATGCAGGGCAAATTAAAATGATGTGGCGGGGCAATTTCAAATTCTGTGGGGGGGCCACATAAAATGATGTGGCAGACCACATTAAATGAAGTGGTGGGCTCCATTAGAATTATGTGGCAGGGCAAATTAAAATGAAGTGGTGGACCACATAAAATGATGAGAAGTGGCAATTTAAAATTATGTGGGGAGGCCACCATAAAATGACGTGTTGAACCACATAAAATGATGTGGCGGGCCATAAAAGAATGACGTACGTGCAGGGCAAATTAAATGGATTTGGGGGGCCACATTAGAATGTTGAGGCGGGGCAAATAAAAATGATGTGGCAGGCCAGAGTTGGCCCCTGTGACGTAAACACTGTCTCTGCTTCTGTTTGGCATGCAGCGTTCAGGACAAACAGGGCGTGTCCTCGCTGACCCAAATCCCCGTGTTCCTGCCGGAGATCACCGTCACCGGTCACGAATTTGAGGAAAAATACTACGCCTACAGAGCGGTACGTGGACACAGCATGTCCGCCCGCTGGTGTGTCTTTGTCTTACTCTCTCCCTTCCGTCTGCCTTCAGCTGCCTGGGAAGAAGTACAATCCTGGTTACAACGCCGACGTGGGAGACAAATACATTTGGCTCAAGTGAAGAAGAAACCTTGGTCAGCGTGTGTACATCGTAAATATATATATGTTCAAAACATGTTGCCATTGTCTACTCTTCATTAGGCACACAGTCTAAACTTTCAATCTTCAAAGATGACATTTAACATGTTTAATATTGTGTTTTGAAAAATAGATGTTTCTATTTGGACTAATGAGCTCATAAAATCACAGCTTTTCATTATACTTGACAGGATTCCTGGGATGTAACGTTATTAACATTTCATATCACGGGTATTATTATCGTTAATGTGCTCAAAAAGTGTTCATACACACTTAAAAGCAAATGTATTTCAGAAAATCAATACAATAATTAAAAATACCACTTTCTTGGCAGAGGAAATATGTTATATATTATTGTTATAGCTACTTAAAATCATTATTATTTCAGTGTTTGAATATGTTTATCTTCTGTTTTAATTTGTAAAAGTTTTTGTTGTTGGGTGCGTCACGTCCGGATCATGTGATGCCACGCCATTTCACTTCCTGTTGTCATTTTTGAGTATGGATCGATCTCAATCTAATGGTGGTGTGCGGATCAATACTGAAATATCGATACTACGGATACCAGATCTTTTGTGCTCTAATATCGATTCTCAATTCCAAATTTGGGTACATTTGATACTTCAATCAATCAATGTTTTCTTATATAGCCCTAAATCACGAGTGTCTCAAAGGGCTGCACAAGCCACAACAACATCCTCAGCTCAGATCCCGCATCAGGGCAAGGAAAAACTCAACCCAATGGGACAATGAGAAACCTTGGAGAGGACCGCAGATGTGGGGACCCCGCCTGGGCGATCGGTGCAATGAACGTCGAGTGGATCTAGCATATTGTAAGAGTCTAGTCCATAGTGGATCTAACATAACAGTGTGAGAGTCCAGTTCATAGTGGATCTAACATAATAGTGTGAGAGTCCAGTCCATAGTGGGGCCAGCAGGAGACCATCCCGAGCGGAGACAGGTCAGCAGCGCAAAGATGTCCCCAACCGATGCACAGGCGAGCGGTCCACCCCGTGTCCCGACTTTGGACAGCCAGCACTTCATCCGTGGCCACCGAACCTGTGTCCCCCCCTTCCACGAAGGAGAGTGGGGCAGAGCAGAAAAGAATCGGCAGATCAACTGGTCTAAAAGGGGGGTCTATTTAAAGGCTAGTGTATACAAATGAGTTTTAAGATGGGACTTAAATGCTTCTACTGAGGTAGAATCTCTAACTGTTACCGGGAGGGCATTCCAGAGTACTGTAGCCCGAATAGAAAACGCTCTATAGCCCGCAGACTTTTTTTGGACTCTGGGAATCAATGATAAGCCGGAGTTCTTTGAACGCAGATTTCTTGCCGGGACATAAGATACAATACAATCAGCAAGATAGGATGGAGCTAGACCGTGTAGTATTTTATATGTAAGTAGTAAAACCTTAAAGTCACATCTTAAAGGCCTACTGAAATGAATTTTTTTATTTAAACGGGAATAGCAGATCCATTCTATGTGTCATACTTGATCATTTCGCGATATTGCCATATTTTTGCTGAAAGGATTTAGTAGAGAAAATCGACGATAAAGTTCGCAACTTTTGCTCGCTGATAAAAAAAAGCCTTGCCTGTACCGGAAGTAGCGTGACGTCACAGGAGCTAGTATTCCTCACAATTCCCCGTTGTTTACAATGGAGCGAGAGATTCGGAGCGACAAAGCGACGATTACCCCATTAATTTGAGCGAGGATGAAAAATTCGTAGATGAGGAACGTTACAGTGAAGGACTTGAGAAGAAGTGATGGACGTATCTTTTTTCGCTCTGACCGTAACTTAGGTACAAGCTGGCTCATTGGATTCCACACTCTCTCCTTTTTCTATTGTGGATCACGGATTTGTATTTTAAACCACCTCGGATACTATATCCTCTTGAAAATGAGAGTCGAGCATGCGAAATGGACATTTAAAGTGACTTTTATCTCCACGACAATACATCTGTGACACACTTAGCTACTGAGCTAACGTGATAGCATCGTTCTCAAATGAAGATAGAAACAAAAGAAATAAACCCCTGACTGGAAGGATAGACAGAAGATCAACAATACTATTAAACCATGTACATGTAACTACACGGTTAAAAATTCTCAGCCTGGTAAGGCTTAACAATGCTGTTGCTAACGACGCTAAGGCTAATTTAGCAACTTAGCAACCGGACCTCACAGAACTATGATAAAAACATTAGCGCTCCACCTACGCCAGCCAGCCCTCATCTTCCCATCAACAGCCGTGCTCACCTGCGTTCCAGCGATCGACGGCGTGACGAAGGACTTCATCCGTGGGTTTGGCGGCAAGCATCGGCTAGGCGTAGTAAGTAGTCCTTGTTGTGTTGCTGTAAGTATTGTACTTAGCCGCTAATACACCGATCGATCCCACCTACAACGTTCTTCTTTGCAGCCTCCATTGTTCATTAAACAAATTGCAAAAGATTCACCAACACAGATGTCCAGAATACTGTGGAATTTTGTCGAAGAAAACAAGAGGTTTTTATATCGGGTCAGATGGGGTACAACCACTTCCGTGGATTTTGTGACGTCACGCGCATAAATCATATCCAAAGGAGTTTTTCAACCGGAAGTGTGGCGGGAATTTTAAAATTGCACTTTATAAGTTAACCCGGCCGTATTGGCATGTGTTTCAATGTTAAGATTTCATCATTGATATATAAACTATCAGACTGCGTGGTCGGTAGTAGTGGCTTTCAGTAGGCCTTTAAGTTACTTGAGATAATGTATATTATAAACAGGAGCACAAAGTAACTCAGTATTATAAAACAGCAAGTGTATGTACAGTATGGTGCATCCGGAAAGTATTCACACCGCTTCGACATTTTGTTTTGTTACAGCCTTATTCCAAAATGTAATGCATTCCTTTTTGTCCTCAAAATTCCACACACAATACCCAATAATAACCATGGGAAAGTTTTTTAAATGTTTTACATTTATAATAAAAATGAAAAAAAGTCACGTTTTATTGGAGAAGTTTGGGATTTATAAAAAGTATCAGTATCTCAGTCTTCGTTTGACCCTTTGGAACTGATTAGTAAAGAAAACTGAGGTACTACTGTGTATTAAATGTTCCAGGGCCTGATCTAATAAGATCCAAGTAACCGGTTTGTGTGCGTACTACCGGCGTTATGTGGCCATGGAAACACTCATTTCCGACCTCCAGCCTGCGGGTTTTCGCACTGTTGAACTAGGAGCAAGCATTTTTTTAAATGTAACATTCTTTCCGCGATATAGAAAAGCAATCCAAACAACAGAAACTAGGCGGTGGAACGAAACAACACCGCCTCTCATTTATTGCATCTGGAATGATCCAAACGCAAGAAAATGCATGTTGCAGGATGTTTTTTCCAATATAGGAGAAATACGACAGATAAACGCCAGCAGACACCGAAACGCATCGCTTTAATTTGCTTTAATCTGCCCCTTGAGCTATAAAATTATGAAATATTTCTGAGTAGACTGCATGTCTAATATTTTGTATACGTTGACACTAGAGATGTGGCTGATATTATCGGCCGATAAATGCTTTAAAATGTAATATCGGAAATTATCGGTGACGGTTTCCAAATGTAAAATTAATGACTTTTTAAAACGACGCTGTACGGAGCGGTACATATCCGGTAAAACACGGACGTAGGACTCTGGACTGAAGCTGTGTGCCTTCATTGTTTTTGTAGCTGTTGTTTTGAGGCATGTTTAAAAAATTTTTTTTTTTTTAAATAGTATTTCCCATAGTTGTAATGGGTATTAGGATTATCTCAGGGAGAGCATGTCCCAAATTCCAAGCTGCTGTTTTGAGGCATGTTAAAAAAAAAAAAAAAGCACTTTGTGACTTCAATAATAAATATGGCAGTGCCATGTTGCCACTTTTTTCCATAACTGGAGTTGAAGTTGTTCTCTTATTTTGGAAAACCTTGTTTTTGATTGATTGATTGAAACTTGTATTAGTAGATTGCACAGTACAGTACATATTCCGTACAATTGACCACTAAATGGTTACAGCCCAATAAGTTTTTCAACTTGTTTAAGTCGGGGTCCACGTTAATCAATTCATGGTAAAGTTACATTGTTTAGTGCAGGGGTCGGCAACCCGCGGCTCCGGAGCCGCATGCGGCTCCTTGACCACTCTGATGCGGCTCAGCCACATACATGCCGACCCCCCCGATTTTCCCAGGAGACTTATGGATCTCAGTGTCTCATAGATTACTCCCAGGGAAAAAATAATCCTATTTACACTACAATTACTAAATGAAGGGTGTGCCCTAATTGCACTGCAGTAATTGTCCTCTATAGCATTTACATACAGCGTCCCAGTCCAGCCACATGTTGCATGTTGTTATTACTTGCACACACAGGAGACAGCAAAGCATACTTAGTCATCAGCCACACAGCTTACACTGACGGTAGCCGTATCAAACAACTTTAACATTGTTACGTTACAAATATGCGCCACACTGTGAACCCACACCAAAAAAGAATGAAAAACACATTTCTGGAGAACATCCCACCGTAACACAACATAAACACAACACAACCATTACCCAGAATCCCATGCAGCCCCCCCCCCCCCCTCTCCGTGCGTTGGTTGAGCGGAAGAGTTAGGGCTGCATGGGATTCTGGGTATTGGCACCGTCAGTGTAAGATGTGTGGCTGCTGAGTTAGTACGCCTTGCTGTCACTTACGTGAGCAAGCTGAAATTGCAGTCTACGTGTGGTCGAGCAGGTACACCGTTAGGGCGGGCTGTTGTGGCTCCCATTACTTTCTTTAATTTGTGAAACTTGCCAAAATGGCTCTTTGAGTGGTAAAGGTTGCCGACCCCTGGTTTAGTGCATCCAGCGGGGCATCACAACAAAATTAGGCATAATAATGTGTTAATTCCACGACTATATATCGGTATCGGTTGATATCGGAATCGGTAATTAAGAGTTGGACAATATCGAAATATCGGCAAAAAAGCCATTATCGGACATCTCTAGTTGACACACACACATAGGACGAAGGAATCTTTGTCTATTCTCTTTGCCACGTGTCATTTTGCACCTCACGCGTGCTAAATAAACACGCAAAACAGCTCCCACGGAACAGTGATCAGCCTTGATTAATCACATTGCATGTGCAGAATGATCCCATTTGCATCTCCTCCCAGCGTTATATTCTTGCTTTTATTCATGAAGACTGACACGCCGAATGGATGGCGCTCCTTATTCTGCTCAGGAGTTTAGTAGATCACATGTTTTTAGTACACGCAACCCTTTAAGTGGTCGAGGCAAAACGCTATGAAAGACTAATTACTGTACAGGAATATGCTGATAAAGCAGTGAGGAATAAGAGCCTTCATATTGAACAAAAGCTTTTATTAAAAAG
This sequence comes from Entelurus aequoreus, assembly GCF_033978785.1. Lineage (NCBI taxonomy): Eukaryota > Metazoa > Chordata > Actinopteri > Syngnathiformes > Syngnathidae > Entelurus > Entelurus aequoreus. Next base: position 67,966,476 of record NC_084740.1, read on the forward strand.
ACTTTGGCCCACACTCGACGTCTCCAATAGAAGGGGAGAAAAAAGAAAATGAAACTAATTTAACGCTACAAATTGTCGCCCACGGTGTCGAAGGCGGATTGGCGACGCTGGCGTTCTTCAGTCGGAACTTTTCATTCTTTCACACTTGTGATGATGGTGAAGACACCTGCAGGACGTCCTGTCGTACTTCCCCTTGCACGCAGCAGGGGGCAGTGTTGCACTGGCTCGCCTCCGCACACTTATTATTCCACTTTGTTGCAGTCCATCTTTTAAAGGGCTGTGAATCTTTGGGTGTCCCACGATTCGATTCAATATCGATTCTTGGGGTCACGATTCGATTCAAAATCGATTTATTTTTTTTTCAATTCAACACGATTCTCGATTTGAAAACGATTTTTTTTTCCCGATTCAAAAGGATTCTCTATTCATTCAATACATAGATTTCAGCAGGATCTACCCCAGTCTGCTGACATGCAAGCGGAGTAGTAGATTTTTGTAAAAAGCTTTTATAATTGTAAAGGACAATGTTTTATCAACTGATTGCAATAATGTAAATTTGTTTTAACTATTAAATGAACCAAAAATATGACTTATTTTATCTTTGTGAAAATATTGGACACAGTGTGTTGTCAAGCTTATGAGATGCGATGCAAGTGTAAGCCACTGTGACACTATTGTTCTTTTTTTTATAAATGTCTCATAATGTCAATGAGGGATTTTTAATCACTGCTATGTTGAAATTGTAACTAATATTTATACTGTTGTTGATAATATTCATTTTTGTTACACTACTTTTGGCTTGTTCTGTGTCGTGTTTGTGTCTCCTCTCAATTGCTCTGTTTATTGCAGTTCCGAGTGTTGCTGGGTCGGGTTTGGTTTTGGAATTGGATTGCATTGTTATGGTATTGCTGTGTATTTTGTTGGATTGATTAATTTAAAAAAAAAATAATAATAAAAAAAAAAAATCGATTTTTTAAAAATGAGAATCGATTCTGAATCGCACAACGTGAGAATCGCGATTCGAATTCGAATCGATTTTTCCCCACACCCCTAATCTTTTATATGGTGCTTTTCTATTAGACATGACAACATTTGACATAAACTCTGCCTTACACACCAACTTCAAGACCCTATTTGACTGTTACTTAAAAAATCAGATGTTTTCTTTTGCGGCGTTGTGTGTTTTTTGTATATGCAAATGAGCTCCTCCATGCCACGCCCCCCCCTCAAGGTGGCTGATGGCGTCCCCGCAGCGTGAGGAACGTACGCGACGACAAACTTCAGAACTAAGGAGAAAGGTTAGTTTTGTTGTATTTTTGTTTTTTCACCGTCTTTTGTTGCCATAAAGTTATCAATACACAGGCTCAGTGTTTCCCACCGAGGCCTTCAGTGACGTCCGACTTCAATGATTGATTACCTCTCAAAATACCGTCATTGTTGTCACCACGTGACCATTGCTGGAGAAATACTGTACAGCAGGAGTCACGTACCAACCTTTTTGAAACCAAGAGCTACTTCTTGGGTACTGATTAATGCGAAGGGCTACCAGTTTGATACACACTTAAATAAATTGCCAGAAATAGCCAATTTGCTCAATTTACCTTTAACTCTATGTTATTATTAATAATTAATGATATTTACAATTAATTGAACGGTTTAAAAGAGGAGAAAACACGAAAAAAATGACAATTAAATTTTGAAACATAGTTTATCTTCAATTTCGACTCTTTAAAATTCAAAATTCAACCGAAAAAAAGAAGAGAAAAACTAGCTAATTCGAATCTTTTTGAAAAAATTAAAAAAAGAATTTATGGAACATCATTAGTAATTTTTCCTGATTAAGATTAATTTTAGAATTTTGATGACATGTTTTAAATAGGTTAAAATCCAATCTACAATTTTTTTAGAATATATAACAAATTGGACCAAGCTATATTTCTAACAAAGACAAATCCTTATTTCTTCTAGATTTTTCAGAACAAAAATTTTAAAAGAAATTCAAAAGACTTTGAAATAAGATTTAAATTTGATTCTACAGATTTTCTAGATTTGCCTGAATATTTTTTTTGAATTTTAATCATAAGTTTGAAGAAATATTTCACAAATATTCTTCGTCGAAAAAACAGAAGCTAAAATGAAGAATTAAATTAAAATTTATTTATTATTCTTTACAATAAAAAAAATTAATTTACTTGAACATTGATTTAAATTGTCAGGAAAGAAGAGGAAGGAATTTAAAAGGTAAAAAGGTATATGTGTTTAAAAATCCTAAAATCATTTTTAAGGTTGTATTTTTTCTCTAAAATTGTCTTTCTGAAAGTTATAAGAAGCAAAGTAAAAAAAATTAATGAATTTATTTAAACAAGTTAAGACCAAGTCTTTAAAATATTTTCTTGGATTTTCAAATTCTATTTGAGTTTTGTCTCTCTTAGAATTAAAAATGTCGGGCAAAGCGAGACCAGCTTGCTAGTAAATAAATAAAATTTAAAGAATAGAGGCAGCTCACTGGTAAGTGCTGCTATTTGAGCTATTTTTAGAACAGGCCAGCGGGCTACTCATCTGGTCCTTACGGGCTACATGGTGCCCGCGGGCACCGCGTTGGTGACCCCTGCTGTACAGGAACACATTTGGGCATTGAACACAACGGGTTATTTTCTGGCGCATTTAAAACATCAATAAACCGGCATCGGCAATTAAAACATGTCTTATGTGGTCTGAACTCACATTTGTGCGAAATTCCGTATCCCTGAAATATTTCGTGGCTCGTACCGCGGGAGCGCGCATGGGGGGCGGAGCTCTGTGCCTTGTTCATACAGCGGCGCACTTCCGTGTTATAGGCGAGGGCGGACCTACGTCACTTCCGCCTACCAATCCCCTAGCAACCGGTCGCCATATTGAATTCGTTGAAAACAAACCAGCTCACAGCGAACACAGCATTGACAGAAAAAGCATTTAACGAGGTTTCACGGCATTTTAAACTGTTCTAAATGGCGTATGATTATGGAGTTGTAGCCTTATGAAGGCGCAGTACAGCAGGCGAATAATGTACAAAATATAGGTCTTTGTATTGAAAAGTCTTGCAGACAGCATTTTGCGACTGTCTTGAAAAGTTGATTGAATGGCAACATGAAAATTATAGGGCTTATTGGTTTTTAAAAACCCAACTGTTAAGTGCAAATTTAAACGAAACCGGTTTTCGAAAATAGCCTATACAGGCTATAGACCATATAGCAGAGGTGGGACCAAGTCATTGCTTTGCAAGTCACAAGTAAGTCTCAAGTCTTTGCCCTCAAGTCTCGAGTCAAGTCCCGAGTCAAGACAGGCAAGTCCAGAGTCAAGTCCAAAGTCAAGACTAGAAAGTCTCAAGTCAAGTCCTGCATTTTGAGTTTTGAGTCCTTTCAAGTCCTTTTAACCACAGACTAATATTTTTACACAGATTGTGTATGCTTTTAAAACGCTGTATTTATTTATTAAAACAAGTGCATTTGAAATTGCAGGAAAAAAAATGGTGCTGACATTGCAATTCATAATAGCACTATTAACCAGTCATTTTAATAGTTTAAACAATTTTAAACATTTAACTCATTCCTTTACAGAATAAACACATTTGCAAAAACAAACATTAACATACTATTGGTTGTATTTTATGAAAAATAACATTACCACAAAGTTGAGAAGGAGCAAAGATCTTCAATATTTGTATGTGAGAATCACAAAGAAATCTTCTGGGGGAGGATGACGCCCCTACAGGGGTTTGCTTTACAAACTTTCAGCCCCACCTAAAACAAAATTCACCAGCCGCCACTGATTATGATGCATTCTCATTTTAGGCAAAGTATAAGACAATACTTTCTTAACAGTATAATTGTAACCAGGAATAAGTCTTCAAGTAACAATATTCAAATACTAACATTGTTGGGTAAGACAGCATTTGGTTTTATTCTGAATCCAGTGAAACAGATTGGTGGTTTTAGCTGATATAAAGACTTTCAGGTGTTTATATATGTTTAAGTATTTGGCAGACGCTTTTATCCAAAGCGACATACATAAAAAATAGATATAAAACAATTATCATTTAAGGGAAGAATGTAATACAAAATATCAATACAAAGTGTCAAGACAGAATAAACTCTCTGCTGCTGCAGCAACAGAGATACAGTCTATAGGTCCCTAAAATATATAGATATCTAATGTATTCATACATTGTTTATGTAGGATATACGCATGTATATATAATCTAATCATATTGTTTCTTCAACTTAAAAATAGCTGACCGTTTTTTCCCCTCTTTGGGCTTATATTCCCAGTTTTGATCTCGGACGTCTGGTCATTTATAGCGTATAAGAATATTATATTACTGTTAAGCAAACTATGAATAATAAAAACGCCAAAACATGTGTCCGTTATCATAGCTACACGGTTGACAAAAAAAACGTGTGAAAATCAGTGGTATTCAGTGAGGTAAAATTAATTAAATTTGCTGACAGTTCACTGCTCCTGCCAAATGAATTGCACTGAGTGGAGCGGATCACCACTCCAAGATGGCGGCTCCGCGTCTCGTCTGCGCCAGTAGGCAGTAGCGCTCGATGCTGCGTACCCTTATAAGATGTCTATGGTTATAACGTTAGCAGTGAGTTTACAGCCTCACTGATTTAACTACACAGCAAATAAAAGTCATGTTACTTAGCCAATAAACGTTATCTTACATTCAAAACTTACCCTTCTTTGTGCAACTTCAAATGTCGAACGAAGTTGGAAGTTGTTGCGTCTCCGTCTGTAATATTCGAACTGCGTGATTTGCATACGG
>NC_084740.1:67976282-68078782 GCF_033978785.1 Entelurus aequoreus
TGGGTATTTGTTCTGTTGTGTTTATGTTGTGTTACGGTGCGGATGTTCTCCCGAAATGTGTTTGTCATTCTTGTTTGGTGTGGGTTCACAGTGTGGCGCATATTTGTAACAGTGTTAAAGTTGTTTATACGGTCACCCTCAGTGTGACCTGTATGGCTGTTGACCATGTATGCGTGGCATTCACTTGTGTGTGTGAAAAGCCGTAGATATTATGTGACTGGGCCGGCACGCAAAGGCAGTGCCTTTAAAGGCCTACTGAAAGCCACTACTACTGACCACGCAGTCTGATAGTTTATATATCAATGATGAAATCTTAACATTATAACACATGCCAATACGGCCGGGTTAACTTATAAAGTGACATTTTAAATTTGCCGCTAAACTTCCGGTTCGAAACGCCTCTGAGGATGACGTATGCGCGTGACGTAGACCGTGGAACACGGGTATGCCTTCCACATTGAAGCCAATACGAAAAAGCTCTGTTTTCATTTCATAATTCCACAGTATTCTGGACATCTGTGTTCGTGAATCTGTTGCAATCATGTTCATTGCATTATGGAGAAGGAAGCTGAGCAAGCAAAGAAGAAAGTTGTCGGTGCGAAATGGACGTATTTTTCGAACGTAGTCAGCAACAACAGTACACAGCCGGCGCTTCTTTGTTTACATTCCCGAAAGATGCAGTCAAGATGGAAGAACTCGGATAACAGAGACTCTAACCAGGAGGACTTTTGACTTGGATACACAGACGCCTGTAGAGAACTGGGACAACACAGACTCTTACCAGGATTACTTTGATTTGGATGACAAAGACGCAGACGTGCTACTGTGAGTATGCAGCTTTGGCTTCTAAACATTTGATCGCTTGACCGTATGTGCGCAACTTTTTTTTGCGTATGTACGTAACTTTTTAAAAATATATAAGCTTTATGAACCTTGGGTTAGGTGAACGGTCTTTTGGGCTGAGTGATTGTGTGTGTTGATCAGGTGTTTGAATTGTATTGGCGTGTTCTATGGAGCTAGGAGCTAGCATAGGAGCTAGGAGTTAGCATAACAAAGACTTAGGTGTTTTTATGCAGGATTAATTTGTGGCATGTTAAATATAAGCCTGGTTGTGTTGTGGCTAATAGAGTATATATATGTCTTGTGTTTATTTACTGTTGTAGTCATTCCCAGCTGAATATCAGGTCACCCCCGGCTCTCACAGCATCTTCCCTATCTGAATAGCTTCAACTCCCCACTAGTCCTTCACTCTCACTTTCCTCATCCACAAATCTTTCATCCTCGCTCAAATTAATGGGGAAATTGTCGCTTTCTCGGTCCGAATCTCTCTCACTTCATGCGGCCATCATTGTAAACAATAGGGAACTTTGCGTATATGTTCAACTGACTACGTCACGCTACTTCCGGTAGGGGCAAGCCTTTTTTTTTTATCAGATACCAAAAGTTGCGATCTTTATCGTCGTTGTTCTATACTAAATCCTTTCAGCAAAAATATGGCAATATCGCGAAATGATCAAGTATGACACATAGAATAGATCTGCTATCCCCGTTTAAATAAAAATTTCATTTCAGTAGGCCTTTAATGACATGCAAAGACGTCTTTTTTTTTTTTGTTCTCCCCGGGACTAGCGTTCCGCATTTGGACAAGCAGGTTTTGACAGACGCGGCGTGGGAGTGGTGTGAAGTGGTAGTGGTGTGACGTGGTAGTGGTGTGACGTGGGATTGATCCGAGCGGCTCGGGGATCTTTTCATCAGCGTCTGCAGACGAGTTTGGTGCAAAAGCAAAGAGGAGTCATTGTGAAGTCTGCAACCTTCGCCCGCGTCTTCCTCTCCTCTGATGATCTCCCGCCGTGCCGCCTGCGACTGGGAGGGCCTCGTTCGCCGCTATTTTGGAGTCGGCGAAGCAGGAAGTGCATCCTGAACGCCACAGCTCATTACCTCGTGGTCTGTTTTTCTCCTGGTTGTGGAGAAGCTAAAAACAGACACGTCTCCGGGGTTGGTGGCCCCCCCTGGAACCCGGAGTCAGGACAGATGGCGTAGAAAAGCGTTCAAAGAGCGGGCGGGCGGGCGGGCGACGAGTAGCAGCTGCACGCTTGTTAGCGGTCACGATCTTCAAGCGCCTGAGGCGTGCTAGCCAACTGACCTACTGGCGACTGTTAAGCTTCCTCATCAGCGCAGACAGAAACGGCGGCCATTTTTCTTCCGGTCTGTAGGGGACGCGACTCATCCTGCTAGCTAGCCTCAAGCTAGCCTCGCAAAGGTTGAGTGCTCATCTCGTCTCCGCTCGCGTCTCCCAGGGTTTGGACCTTTTCCTTAGACCTAAAAGTAGAAGATGTTTCAAAGTCACATGCATTCATTATCATCCTGCCAGCTAGCTAGGCTAACCCCAAGTCATGAATATATCATAGATAGATCCCCGTGGCCTCCTACCGGTCGGACGTGCCCGTAACACCTCCCTAGGGAGGCGTTCGGGTGGCATCCTGACCAGATGCCCGACACACCTCATCTGGCTCCTCTCCATGTGGAGGAGCAGCGGCTTTACTTTGACCTCCCCCCGGATGGCAGAGCTTCTCACCCTATCTCTAAGGGAGAGACCCGCCACCCGGCGGAGGAAACTCATTTCGGCCGCTTGTACCCGTGATCTTGTCCTTTCGGTCATAACCCAAAGCTCATGACCATAGGTGAGGATGGGAACGTAGATCGAAATGCTAATATTACATTTCAACATCATGCTCGGTTAGCAACAATAGCATAGCTATTTCACCTACATGCTAATATGACATTTTAACATAATGCCTGGTTAGAAACACTAGCATAGCTACATGAGCTACTTGCGATAATTACATTTTAACATCATTTTCGGTTAGCAACACTAGCATAGCTATAAGAGCTACATGCTGACATTACATTTTACATCATGCTCGGTTAGCAACACTATTATAGCTACAAGAGCTACATGCTAATATTACATTTTAACATGCTAGGTTAGCAACACTATTATAGCTACATACTAATGTTACATTATAACATCATGCTAGGTTAGCAACACTATTATAGCTACATACTAATGTTACATTATAACATCATGCTCGGTTAGCAACACTATTATAGCTACAAGAGCTACATGGTAATATTACATTTTAACATGCTAGGTTAGCAACACTATTATAGCTACATACTAATGTTACATTATAACATCATGCTAGGTTAGCAACACTATTATAGCTACATACTAATGTTACATTATAACATCATGCTCGGTTAGCAACACTATTATAGCTACAAGAGCTACATGCTAATATTACATTTTAACATGCTAGGTTAGCAACACTATTATAGCTACATACTAATGTTACATTATAACATCATGCTAGGTTAGCAACACTATTATAGCTACAAGAGCTACATGCTAATGTTACATTTTAACATCATGCTAGGTACGCAACACTATTATAGCTACAAGAGCTACATGCTAATGTTACATTTTAACATCATGCTAGGTTAGCAACACTATTATAGCTATGTTAGCTACATGCTAATATTACATTTTAACATCATGCTAGGTTAGCAACACTATTATAGCTACATACTAATGTTACATTATAACATCATGCTCGGTTAGCAACACTATTATAGCTACAAGAGCTACATGGTAATATTACATTTTAACATGCTAGGTTAGCAACACTATTATAGCTACATACTAATGTTACATTATAACATCATGCTAGGTTAGCAACACTATTATAGCTACATACTAATGTTACATTATAACATCATGCTCGGTTAGCAACACTATTATAGCTACAAGAGCTACATGCTAATATTACATTTTAACATGCTAGGTTAGCAACACTATTATAGCTACATACTAATGTTACATTATAACATCATGCTAGGTTAGCAACACTATTATAGCTACATACTAATGTTACATTATAACATCATGCTCGATTAGCAACACTATTATAGCTACAAGAGCTACATGGTAATATTACATTTTAACATGCTAGGTTAGCAACACTATTATAGCTACATACTAATGTTACATTATAACATCATGCTAGGTTAGCAACACTATTATAGCTACATACTAATGTTACATTATAACATCATGCTCGGTTAGCAACACTATTATAGCTACAAGAGCTACATGCTAATATTACATTTTAACATGCTAGGTTAGCAACACTATTATAGCTACATACTAATGTTACATTATAACATCATGCTAGGTTAGCAACACTATTATAGCTACATACTAATGTTACATTATAACATCATGCTCGGTTAGCAACACTACTATAGCTACAAGAGCTACATGCTAATATTACATTTTAACATGCTAGGTTAGCAACACTATTATAGCTACATACTAATGTTACATTATAACATCATGCTAGGTTAGCAACACTATTATAGCTACATACTAATGTTACATTATAACATCATGCTAGGTTAGCAACACTATTATAGCTACAAGAGCTACATGGTAATATTACATTTTAACATGCTAGGTTAGCAACACTATTATAGCTACATACTAATGTTACATTATAACATCATGCTAGGTTAGCAACACTATTATAGCTACATACTAATGTTACATTATAACATCATGCTCGGTTAGCAACACTATTATAGCTACAAGAGCTACATGCTAATATTACATTTTAACATGCTAGGTTAGCAACACTATTATAGCTACATACTAATGTTACATTATAACATCATGCTAGGTTAGCAACACTATTATAGCTACAAGAGCTACATGCTAATGTTACATTTTAACATCATGCTAGGTACGCAACACTATTATAGCTACAAGAGCTACATGCTAATGTTACATTTTAACATCATGCTAGGTTAGCAACACTATTATAGCTATGTTAGCTACATGCTAATATTACATTTTAACATCATGCTAGGTTAGCAACACTGTTATAGCTATATACTAATGTTACATTATAACATCATACTAGGTTAGCAACACTATTATAGCTACAAGAGCTACATGCTAATGTTACATTTTAACATCATGCTAGGTAAGCAAAACTATTATAGCTACATGCTAATGTTACATTTTAACATCATGCTAGGTTAGCAACACTATTATAGCTATGTTAGCTACATGCTAATGTTACATTTTAACATCATGCTAGGTAAGCAACACTATTATAGCTACATACTAATGTTACATTATAACATCATGCTAGGTTAGCAACACTATTATAGCTACAAGAGCTACATGCTAATGTTACATTTTAACATCATGCTAGGTACGCAACACTATTATAGCTACAAGAGCTACATGCTAATGTTACATTTTAACATCATGCTAGGTTAGCAACACTATTATAGCTATGTTAGCTACATGCTAATATTACATTTCAACATCATGCTAGGTTAGCAACACTATTATAGCTACATGCTAATGTTAAATTATAACATCATGCTAGGTAAGCAACACTATTATAGCTACATGCTAAAGTTACATTATAACATCATGCTAGGTTAACAACACTATTATAGCTACAAGAGCTACATGCTAAGGTTACATTTTAACATCATGCTAGGTTAGCAACACTATTATAGCTACATGCTAATGTTACATTATAACATCATGCTAGGTTAGCAACACTATTATAGCTACATGCTAATGTTACATTATAACATCATGCTAGGTTAGCAACACTATTATAGCTACATACTAATGTTACATTATAACATCATGCTAGGTTAGCAACACTATTATAGCTACAAGAGCTACATGCTAATGTTACATTTTAACATCATGCTAGGTACGCAACACTATTATAGCTACAAGAGCTACATGCTAATGTTACATTTTAACATCATGCTAGGTTAGCAACACTATTATAGCTATGTTAGCTACATGCTAATATTACATTTCAACATCATGCTAGGTTAGCAACACTATTATAGCTACATGCTAATGTTAAATTATAACATCATGCTAGGTAAGCAACACTATTATAGCTACATGCTAAAGTTACATTATAACATCATGCTAGGTTAACAACACTATTATAGCTACAAGAGCTACATGCTAAGGTTACATTTTAACATCATGCTAGGTTAGCAACACTATTATAGCTACATGCTAATGTTACATTTTAACATCATGCTAGGTTAGCAACACTATTATAGCTACATACTAATGTTACATTTTAACATCATGCTAGGTTAGCAACACTATTATAGCTACAAGAGCTACATGCTAATGTTACATTTTAACATCATGCTAGGTTAGCAACACTATTATAGCTACATGCTAATGTTACATTTTAACATCATGCTAGGTTAGCAACACTATTATAGCTACATGCTAATGTTACATTTGAACATCATGCTAGGTTAGCAACACTATTATAGCTACATGCTAATGTTACATTTTAACATCATGCTAGGTTAGCAACACTATTATAGCTACAAGAGCTACATGCTAATGTTACATTTTAACATCATGCTAGGTTAGCAACACTATTATAGCTACAAGAGCTACATGCTAATGTTACATTTTAACATCATGCTAGGTTAGCAACACTATTATAGCTACATGCTAATGTTACATTTTAACATCATGCTAGGTTAGCAACACTATTATAGCTACAAGAGCTACATGCTAATGTTACATTTTAACATCATGCTAGGTTAGCAACACTATTATAGCTACATGCTAATGTTACATTTTAACATCATGCTAGGTTAGCAACACTATTATAGCTACATGCTAATGTTACATTTGAACATCATGCTAGGTTAGCAACACTATTATAGCTACATGCTAATGTTACATTTTAACATCATGCTAGGTTAGCAACACTATTATAGCTACAAGAGCTACATGCTAATGTTACATTTTAACATCATGCTAGGTTAGCAACACTATTATAGCTACAAGAGCTACATACTAATGTTACATTTTAACATCATGCTAGGTTAGCAACACTATTATAGCTACATGCTAATGTTACATTTTAACATCATGCTAGGTTAGCAACACTATTATAGCTACAAGAGCTACATGCTAATGTTACATTTTAACATCATGCTAGGTTAGCAACACTATTATAGCTACATGCTAATGTTACATTTTAACATCATGCTAGGTTAGCAACACTATTATAGCTACATGCTAATGTTACATTTGAACATCATGCTAGGTTAGCAACACTATTATAGCTACATGCTAATGTTACATTTTAACATCATGCTAGGTTAGCAACACTATTATAGCTACAAGAGCTACATGCTAATGTTACATTTTAACATCATGCTAGGTTAGCAACACTATTATAGCTACAAGAGCTACATACTAATGTTACATTTTAACATCATGCTAGGTTAGCAACACTATTATAGCTACATGCTAATGTTACATTTTAACATCATGCTAGGTTAGCAACACTATTATAGCTACAAGAGCTACATGCTAATGTTACATTTTAACATCATGCTAGGTTAGCAACACTATTATAGCTACATGCTAATGTTACATTTTAACATCATGCTAGGTTAGCAACACTATTATAGCTACATGCTAATGTTACATTTGAACATCATGCTAGGTTAGCAACACTATTATAGCTACATGCTAATGTTACATTTTAACATCATGCTAGGTTAGCATATACACTGAAGACAAACTTCCACATGGGATAATTGTCAACTTTATTTCAAGACTGCTTAATTCTTTCCTAAAAAGGAATTGAAGGGGGCTCATCTAGCTCGTGTGCTATCATATCTGCGAGGAATGAGTTTTTATTTATTAATGAAGTCATCAAAAGTGATCTCCTCGTAATAAGGGACATTAAAAGTCATTCAGAGTCCAAAATGAGGAGGATTACTGCCCACGTGAAAGTATTGAGTCCTATCAGCCGGCTAGCCAGCGTTAGCGGTTAGCTCCACAACACATTGTGAGGATGCTAATGCAACATTTCTGCTGGCCTCATCACACGTGTTTCATTGAGTATTGACTTTGTGAACGCTCTCATCTCATCAGGGTAATTACCTCCAGGCCTCCTTTAAACCGCACACCTAATCTGATTTGTTATATTTGCCCGTCTAAACGCTCCAAAGTGCTTCAAGTCGGATCTTTTCGCGTCAGATTCAGGCCTCATCAGGAAGTAGTCCTGAAGCGGATTGGAATCTGATCTTTTCAAATGTGACTTCATCACAACATTCGGTTTCGCTGATCAAAGTCTATTTTCGACCGCATCACTTGTCAATAACAGGCTACGTGTAAAATATAGGAAGATATATTTGGATTCCGAAGAAGTAGCGATTGTTGAAGGACCAGAATTGTTGACATGTTACGTACAAAAAGCTAACATAGAACCAGGCTGATGTCTGTGTCTCCTCTACCTGACAGCGATACAAATATTACAACTAGGGATGGCCGATAATGACTTTTTTGCCAATATCCAATATTCCGATATTGTCCAACTCTTAATTACCGATACCGATATCAACCGATACCGATATATACAGTCGTGGAATTAACACATTATTATGCCTAATTTGGACAACCAGGTATGGTGAAGATAAGGTCCTTTTTTAAAAAAATAATTAAATAAAATAAGATATATAAATTTTAAAAAAATTCTTGAATAAAAAAGAAAGTAAAACAATATAAAAACAATTACATAGAAACTAGTAATTAATGAAAATGAGTAAAATTAAGTGTTAAAGGTTAGTACTATTAGTGGAGCAGCAGCACGCACAATCATGTGTGCTTATGGACTGTATTCCTTGCAGACTGTATTGATATATATTGATATATAATGTAGGAACCAGAATATTAATACTAGAAGGAAACAACCCTTTTGTGTGAATGAGTGTAAATGGTGGAAAACGATACAGATAATAAAAAAAACGATACAGATGATTAAATTAAATGTACACAAATTCAGTGTACAAAAATTACATTTATAAAAATTCAGTGTACAAAAATTAAATGTATAAAAATTCAGTGTACAAAAATGTAATGTATAAAAATGTATTGTACAAAAATTAAATGTACAAAAATTCAGTGTACAAAAAATAAATGTATAAAAATTCCGTGTAAAAAATTAAAATTTATAAAAATTCAGTGTGGAAAAATTTGGTGCTTCAAAAAGCAAGACTCACTTCCGGTAAATTAAGGCTGAAGCAATCGATCCTGAACTTTACACTGAATCTGTTCAATCATGTGTGCTTACGGACTGTATCCCTTGCAGACTGTATTGATATATATTGATATATAATGTAGGAACCAGAATATTAATACTAGAAGGAAACAACCCTTTTGTGTGAATGAGTGTAAATGGGGAGGGAGGTTTCTTGTGTGTTTTATGTTAATTTAATTAAAAAAAACAAAAAAAACAAAAAAAACGATACCGATAATAAAAAAAACGATACCGATAATTAAATTAAATGTACACAAATTCAGTGTACAAAAATTACATTTATAAAAATTCAGTGTACAAAAATTAAATGTATAAAAATTCAGTGTACAAAAATGTAATGTATAAAAATGTATTGTACAAAAATTAAATGTATAAAAATTCAGTGTACAAAAATGTTATGTATAAAAATGTATTGTACAAAAATTAAATGTATAAAAATTCAGTGTACAAAAAATAAATGTATGAAAATTCAGTGTAAAAAATTAAAATTTATAAAAATTCAGTGTGGAAAAATTTGGTGCTTCAAAAAGCAAGACTCACTTCCGGTAAATTAAGGCTGAAGCAATCGATCCTGAACTTTACACTGAATCTGTTCAATCATGTGTGCTTACGGACTGTATCCCTTGCAGACTGTATTGATATATATTGATATATAATGTAGGAACCAGAATATTAAAACTAGAAGGAAACAACCCTTTTGTGTGAATGAGTGTAAATGGGGGAGGGAGATTTTTTGTGTGTTTTATGTTAATTTAATAAAAAAAACAAAAAAAACCACAAAAAAAACGATACCGATAATTAAAAAAACGATACCGATAATTAAATTAAATGTACACAAATTCAGTGTACAAAAATTACATTTATAAAATTTCGGTGTACAAAAATTAAATGTATAAAAATTCAGTGTACAAAAATGTAATGTATAAAAATGTATTGTACAAAAATTAAATGTACAAAAATTCAGTGTACAAAAAATAAATGTATAAAAATTCAGTGTAAAAAATTAAAATTTATAAAAATTCAGTGTGGAAAAATTTGGTGCTTCAAAAAGCAAGACTCACTTCCGGTAAATTAAGGCTGAAGCAATCGATCCTGAACTTTACACTGAATCTGTTCAATCATGTGTGCTTACGGACTGTATCCCTTGCAGACTGTATTGATATATATTGATATATAATGTAGGAACCAGAATATTAATACTAGAAGGAAACAACCCTTTTGTGTGAATGAGTGTAAATGGGGGAGGGAGGTTTCTTGTGTGTTTTATGTTAATTTAATAAAAAAAACAAAAAAAAAACAAAAAAAACGATACCGATAATAAAAAAAACGATACCGATGATTAAATTAAATGTACACAAATTCAGTGTACAAAAATTACATTCATAAAAATTCAGTGTACAAAAATTAAATGTATAAAAATTCAGTGTACAAAAATGTAATGTATAAAAATGTATTGTACAAAAATTAAATGTATAAAAATTCAGTGTACAAAAAATAAATGTATAAAAATTCCGTGTAAAAAATTAAAATTTATAAAAATTCAGTGTGGAAAAATTTGGTGCTTCAAAAAGCAAGACTCACTTCCGGTAAATTAAGGCTGAAGCAATCGATCCTGAACTTTACACTGAATCTGTTCAATCATGTGTGCTTACGGACTGTATCCCTTGCAGACTGTATTGATATATAATGTAGGAACCAGAATATTAATACTAGAAGGAAACAACCCTTTTGTGTGAATGAGTGTAAATGGGGGAGGGAGGTTTTTTGTGGGTTTTATGTTAATTTAATAAAAAAAACAAAAAAAAACACAAAAAAAACGATACCGATAATAAAAAAAAACGATACCAAAAATTAAATTAAATGTACACAAATTCAGTGTACAAAAATTACATTCATAAAAATTCAGTGTACAAAAATTAAATGTATAAAAATTCAGTGTGCAAAAATGTAATGTATAAAAATGTATTGTACAAAAATTAAATGTATAAAAATTCAGTGTACAAAAAATAAATGTATAAAAATTCAGTGTAAAAAATTAAAATTTATAAAAATTCAGTGTGGAAAAATTTGGTGCTTCAAAAAGCAAGACTCACTTCCGGTAAATTAAGGCTGAAGCAATCGATCCTGAACTTTACACTGAATCTGTTCAATCATGTGTGCTTACGGACTGTATCCCTTGCAGACTGTATTGATATATATAGATATATAATGTAGGAACCAGAATATTAATACTAGAAGGAAACAACCCTTTTGTGTGAATGAGTGTAAATGGGGGAGGGAGGTTTTTTGTGTGTTTTATGTTAATTTAATAAAAAAAACAAAAAAAACCACAAAAAAAACGATACCGATAATAAAAAAAAACGATACCGATAATTAAATTAAATGTACACAAATTCAGTGTACAAAAATTACATTTATAAAATTTCGGTGTACAAAAATTAAATGTATAAAAATTCAGTGTACAAAAATGTAATGTATAAAAATGTATTGTACAAAAATTAAATGTACAAAAATTCAGTGTACAAAAAATAAATGTATAAAAATTCAGTGTAAAAAATTAAAATTTATAAAAATTCAGTGTGGAAAAATTTGGTGCTTCAAAAAGCAAGACTCACTTCCGGTAAATTAAGGCTGAAGCAATCGATCCTGAACTTTACACTGAATCTGTTCAATCATGTGTGCTTACGGACTGTATCCCTTGCAGACTGTATTGATATATATTGATATATAATGTAGGAACCAGAATATTAATACTAGAAGGAAACAACCCTTTTGTGTGAATGAGTGTAAATGGGGGAGGGAGGTTTCTTGTGTGTTTTATGTTAATTTAATAAAAAAAACAAAAAAAAAACAAAAAAAACGATACCGATAATAAAAAAAACGATACCGATGATTAAATTAAATGTACACAAATTCAGTGTACAAAAATTACATTCATAAAAATTCAGTGTACAAAAATTAAATGTATAAAAATTCAGTGTACAAAAATGTAATGTATAAAAATGTATTGTACAAAAATTAAATGTATAAAAATTCAGTGTACAAAAAATAAATGTATAAAAATTCCGTGTAAAAAATTAAAATTTATAAAAATTCAGTGTGGAAAAATTTGGTGCTTCAAAAAGCAAGACTCACTTCCGGTAAATTAAGGCTGAAGCAATCGATCCTGAACTTTACACTGAATCTGTTCAATCATGTGTGCTTACGGACTGTATCCCTTGCAGACTGTATTGATATATAATGTAGGAACCAGAATATTAATACTAGAAGGAAACAACCCTTTTGTGTGAATGAGTGTAAATGGGGGAGGGAGGTTTTTTGTGGGTTTTATGTTAATTTAATAAAAAAAACAAAAAAAAACACAAAAAAAACGATACCGATAATAAAAAAAAACGATACCAAAAATTAAATTAAATGTACACAAATTCAGTGTACAAAAATTACATTCATAAAAATTCAGTGTACAAAAATTAAATGTATAAAAATTCAGTGTGCAAAAATGTAATGTATAAAAATGTATTGTACAAAAATTAAATGTATAAAAATTCAGTGTACAAAAAATAAATGTATAAAAATTCAGTGTAAAAAATTAAAATTTATAAAAATTCAGTGTGGAAAAATTTGGTGCTTCAAAAAGCAAGACTCACTTCCGGTAAATTAAGGCTGAAGCAATCGATCCTGAACTTTACACTGAATCTGTTCAATCATGTGTGCTTACGGACTGTATCCCTTGCAGACTGTATTGATATATATTGATATATAATGTAGGAACCAGAATATTAATACTAGAAGGAAACAACCCTTTTGTGTGAATGAGTGTAAATGGGGGAGGGAGGTTTCTTGTGTGTTTTATGTTAATTTAATAAAAAAAACAAAAAAAAAACAAAAAAAACGATACCGATAATAAAAAAAACGATACCGATGATTAAATTAAATGTACACAAATTCAGTGTACAAAAATTACATTCATAAAAATTCAGTGTACAAAAATTAAATGTATAAAAATTCAGTGTACAAAAATGTAATGTATAAAAATGTATTGTACAAAAATTAAATGTATAAAAATTCAGTGTACAAAAAATAAATGTATAAAAATTCCGTGTAAAAAATTAAAATTTATAAAAATTCAGTGTGGAAAAATTTGGTGCTTCAAAAAGCAAGACTCACTTCCGGTAAATTAAGGCTGAAGCAATCGATCCTGAACTTTACACTGAATCTGTTCAATCATGTGTGCTTACGGACTGTATCCCTTGCAGACTGTATTGATATATAATGTAGGAACCAGAATATTAATACTAGAAGGAAACAACCCTTTTGTGTGAATGAGTGTAAATGGGGGAGGGAGGTTTTTTGTGGGTTTTATGTTAATTTAATAAAAAAAACAAAAAAAAACACAAAAAAAACGATACCGATAATAAAAAAAAACGATACCAAAAATTAAATTAAATGTACACAAATTCAGTGTACAAAAATTACATTCATAAAAATTCAGTGTACAAAAATTAAATGTATAAAAATTCAGTGTGCAAAAATGTAATGTATAAAAATGTATTGTACAAAAATTAAATGTATAAAAATTCAGTGTACAAAAAATAAATGTATAAAAATTCAGTGTAAAAAATTAAAATTTATAAAAATTCAGTGTGGAAAAATTTGGTGCTTCAAAAAGCAAGACTCACTTCCGGTAAATTAAGGCTGAAGCAATCGATCCTGAACTTTACACTGAATCTGTTCAATCATGTGTGCTTACGGACTGTATCCCTTGCAGACTGTATTGATATATATAGATATATAATGTAGGAACCAGAATATTAATACTAGAAGGAAACAACCCTTTTGTGTGAATGAGTGTAAATGGGGGAGGGAGGTTTCTTGTGGGTTTTATGTTAATTTAATAAAAAAAACAAAAAAAAAAACAAAAAAACGATACCGATAATAAAAAAAACGATACCGATGATTAAATTAAATGTACACAAATTCAGTGTACAAAAATTACATTCATAAAAATTCAGTGTACAAAAATTAAATGTATAAAAATTCAGTGTGCAAAAATGTAATGTATAAAAATGTATTGTACAAAAATTAAATGTATAAAAATTCAGTGTACAAAAAATAAATGTATAAAAATTCAGTGTAAAAAATTTAGAAATTTATAAAAATTCAGTGTGGAAAAATTTGGTGCTTCAAAAAGCAAGACTCACTTCCGGTAAATTAAGGCTGAAGCAATCGATCCTGAACTTTACACTGAATTTGTTCAATCATGTGTGCTTACGGACTGTATCCCTTGCAGACTGTATTGATATATATTGATATATAATGTAGGAACCACAATATTAATACTAGAAGGAAACAACCCTTTTGTGTGAATGAGTGTAAATGGGGGAGGGAGGTTTCTTGTGGGTTTTATGTTAATTTAATTAAAAAAAACACAAAAAAAACGATACCGATAATAAAAAAAACGATACCGATAATTAAATTAAATGTACACAAATTCAGTGTACAAAAATTACATTTATAAAATTTCGGTGTACAAAAATTAAATGTATAAAAATTCAGTGTACAAAAATGTAATGTATAAAAATGTATTGTACAAAAATTAAATGTATAAAAATTCAGTGTACAAAAAATAAATGTATAAAAATTCAGTGTAAAAAATTAAAATTTATAAAAATTCAGTGTGGAAAAATTTGGTGCTTCAAAAAGCAAGACTCACTTCCGGTAAATTAAGGCTGAAGCAATCGATCCTGAACTTTACACTGAATTTGTTCAATCATGTGTGCTTACGGACTGTATCCCTTGCAGACTGTATTGATATATATTGATATATAATGTAGGAACCAGAATATTAATACTAGAAGGAAACAACCCTTTTGTGTGAATGAGTGTAAATGGGGGAGGGAGATTTTTTGTGTGTTTTATGTTAATTTAATAAAAAAAACAAAAAAAACCCCCAAAAAACGATACCGATAATAAAAAAAACGATACCGATGATTAAATTAAATGTACACAAATTCAGTGTACAAAAATTACATTTATAAAAATTCAGTGTACAAAAATTAAATGTATAAAAATTCAGTGTACAAAAATGTAATGTATAAAAATGTATTGTACAAAAATTAAATGTACAAAAATTCAGTGTACAAAAAATAAATGTATAAAAATTCAGTGTAAAAAATTTAAATGTATAAAAATTCAGTGTGGAAAAATTTGGTGCTTCAAAAAGCAAGACTCACTTCCGGTAAATTAAGGCTGAAGCAATCGATCCTGAACTTTACACTGAATCTGTTCACAAAAAATTCAGTGTAAAAATAAAAGGTTTTCATTCTAAAGGCACAAATGAACCTCCAGATTCAAAGTCTTGAAGCGGAGGTCAATTAGGAGACAGACTTGCACGCCTTTAAAAGTTGTTTTGTTTATTCACATTCTCTTCAAATCCTCCTACTCTGAATATAATACATCTTCTTTTGTGCTCGAGACTGTAAAAATAATAAGGAGATCAAAGGTGGAACACGAAGTCTGAGCCTCGCGCGTTTAATTGGCTCATTAAGGTCCGAGCCGTGCGCCTTTATTTTGAAATGAAGCGCACTTCAGCATGGCCTCGACCTTCTTCCTTCTCCGCCGGCTGAGCTCCTCCCACTGGACAAAAAACCTCCGTCGGAAAGCGTCTTGCTTGCCTTTCATCGTCTACGTTTTTGCAAAGACAGGAAGTGGTTCCTGCGTCCACTTCCTGTTTGTGGTGTACACCCTGCGTTTGGTGCGGGATCAGATGTAGTACTACTACATCGGATGTAGTACTCCTTTATGTTAGGTCCCGTGTATTGTTACCTCATGTTGTATTACATGTAGTACTACCTCATGTTGTATTACATGTAGTACTACATGTGGTGTCAGATGTAGTACTCCTTCACGTTGTCCCTGACGGAGGCGGCGGCGTGCGTGCGCATCTCAGTGCGGTAGTCCGTGTACACGGCGCCGGCGGACGCGGCGCCCTCCCGCTTGACCTCGCTCCCCCTGGCTTGCCGCCGCTGGTAGAGGAGGCGGGCGGCGGCGGCCACGGCGCACGCTCCGATGAAGACGGCGGCCGCGACCACCCCTGGGGGAACATCGGCAGCTCGTTACTCTGACAGTTCAGCTTTACTGGACGCAACATTAGGAACACAATCTTGTGAGATCAATACAACTTTACCAAATTCATATTTTTTATTATACATTATTACATTTTATTATAAAATGTATATATTTTAATATATATATATATATTGTATAATACTGAATAATTAGTTAATAATTAATATTACATAATTATTCATTAATTACTTATAATAATAATAATTTTTATTTTAATATTTTAATATATATATTTAAGAAAAAAAGATTAATTAAATTTGGAAATGCTGCTGAAATACATAATGTATAATATTATACATATTTATATATATATAATTATAAAATAAATAATGTAAAGTATATCGTATAATAATATCATTTTTCAATATTTATTTATATATTTTGATTATATTTTATTCAAGAAGCTCGCTTTTTAAATGTAATATTTAGAAAACCAATCTTCATAAAAATATTAAAATTTTTAAACATTTTAAATTTGAGATCTCAAACAATTTACTGTACAATTTGACTATGGAACCACTGAAGTTATATTTATTTAGGAAAAAAAATCCATTAAATATAAAATATTAACAACTGAAGATTTTCTTAAAATTTAGCAAATAAAGTATTAATATTTTTTTTCTTTAAATTAGTCACTCTTCTATTGAAAGAATCTGTAAATTTGGTAAATTATTATTTAATAGTAATAATACTACTAATAATAAATATTTTGTTGTTTCCTTTAAAAGATAAATGCTGCTCAAATCTCAAACAATGTTTTGTTATTATTTATAAAATGAATAATAATTGATACATAATACCTGTTCAAGCATTTTTTATTCATTTTAATTATTGGAGAAAAAAAAGCTCAAAATTGCTTGCTAAATATATTATCTAGAAAAAAACATCATAAAAATATAACAATAAAAATAATATTTGTCATTCAGTATTATACAATATATATATATATATATATATTGTATAATACTGAATAATTAGTTAATAATTAATATTACATAATTATTCATTAATTACTTATAATAATAATAATTTTTATTTATACTACTACTACTAATATAATAATATATATATTTATAAAAAAAAGATTAATTAAATCTGGAAATGCTGCTGAAATACATAATGTATAATATTATACATATTTATATATATATAATTATAAAATAAATAATGAAAAGTATATCGTATAATAATATCATTTTTCAATATTTATTTATATATTTTGATTATATTTTATTCAAGAAGCTCGCTTTTTAAATGTAATATTTAGAAAACCAATCTTCATAAAAATATTAAAATTTTTAAACATTTTAAATTTGAGATCTCAAACAATTTACTGTACAATTTGACTATGGAACCACTGAAGTTATATTTATTTAGGAAAAAAAATCCATTAAATATAAAATATTAACAACTGAAGATTTTCTTAAAATTTAGCAAATAAAGTATTAATATTTTTTTTCTTTAAATTAGTCACTCTTCTATTGAAAGAATCTGTAAATTTGGTAAATTATTATTTAATAGTAATAATACTACTAATAATAAATATTTTGTTGTTTCCTTTAAAAGATAAATGCTGCTCAAATCTCAAACAATGTTTTGTTATTATTTATAAAATGAATAATAATTGATACATAATACCTGTTCAAGCATTTTTTATTCATTTTAATTATTGGAGAGAAAAAAGCTCAAAATTGCTTGCTAAATATATTATCTAGAAAAAAACATCATAAAAATATAACAATAAAAATAATATTTGTCATTCAGTATTATACAATATATATATTGTATAATACTGAATAATTAGTTAATAATTAATATTACATAATTATTCATTAATTACTTATAATAATAATTATTTTTATTTATACTACTACTACTACTAATATAATAATATATATATTTAAAAAAAAAAGATTAATTAAATCTGGAAATGCTGCTGAAATACATAATGTATAATATTATACATATTTATATATATATAATTATACAATAAATAATGAAAAGTATATTGTATAATAATATCATTTTTCAATATTTATTTATTTATTTTGATTATATTTTATTCATGAAGCTAGCTTTTTAAATGTAATATTTAGAAAACCAATCTTCATAAAAATATAAATTTTTTTAAACATTTTAAATTTGAGATCTCAAACAATTTAATGTACAATTTGACTATGGAACCACTGAAGTTATATTTATTTAGGAAAAAAATCCATTAAATATCAAATAAATATTAATAACTGCAGATTTTCTTAAAAAATTGAGCAATAAAGTATTAATTTTTTTTTTTTTAAATTTGGTCACTCTTCTATTGAAAGAATCTGTAAATTTGGTAAATTATTATTTAATAGTAATAATACTACTAATAATAAATATTTTGTTGTTTCCTTTAAAAGATAAATGCTGCTCAAATCTCAAACAATGTTTTGTTATTATTTATAAAATGAATAATAATTGATACATAATACCTGTTCAAGCATTTTTTATTCATTTTAATTATTGGAGAAAAAAAAGCTCAAAATTGCTTGCTAAATATATTATCTAGAAAAAAACATCATAAAAATATAACAATAAAAATAATATTTGTCATTCAGTATTATACAATATATATATATATATATATATATATATATATATATATATTGTATAATACTGAATAATTAGTTAATAATTAATATTACATAATTATTCATTAATTACTTATAATAATAATAATTTTTATTTATACTACTACTACTAATATAATAATATATATATTTAAAAAAAAAAGATTAATTAAATCTGGAAATGCTGCTGAGATACATAATGTATAATATTATACATATTTATATATATATAATTATAAAATAAATAATGAAAAGTATATCGTATAATAATATAATTTTTCAATATTTATTTATATATTTTGATTATATTTTATTCAAGAAGCTCGCTTTTTAAATGTAATATTTAGAAAACCAATCTTCATAAAAATATAAAAAATTTTAAACATTTTAAATGTGAGATCTCAAACAATTTACTGTACAATTTGACTATGGAACCACTGAAGTTATATTTATTTAGGAAAAAAATCCATTAAATATCAAATAAATATTAATAACTGCAGATTTTCTTTAAAAATTGAGCAATAAAGTATTAATTTTTTTTTTTTAAAATTTGGTCACTCTTTTATTGAATGAATCTGTAAATTTGGTAAATTATTATTTAATAGTAATAATACTACTAATAATAAATATTTTGTTGTTTCCTTTAAAAGATACATGCTGCTCAAATCTCAAACAATGTTTTGTTATTATTTATAAAATGAATAATAATAAATATATAATAATACCTGTTCAAGCATTTTTTATTCATTTTAATTATTGGAAAAAAAAAGCTCAAAATTGCTTGCTAAATATATTATCTAGAAAAAAACATCATAAAAATATAACAATAAAAATAATATTTGTCATTTAAGATTTCGAACAATATACAATTTGATTATGCCAACATTGTTTAAAAGTTATATTTATTAAAAAAAAATAGACATTAAATTAAAAAAAAACTATTATCAACCTGAGGATTGTCCCAAAATTGAGCAAATGAAGTATTAATATTTAAAACAAATATTTTTGGTTACTCTCCGATTGAAAGAATTGTGTAAATGATTTTATTTTATTTTCAACGTGAATATAATCCTCACCTTAAACTTAATGGATGCAAGAATCGATCCCCAACAGTAATAAAAAGCTTAAGCGTCGTCAATGAAAAACATAACCGTCGGTCATATTGGTTGCCACAAATCAATATCTGTGCGGTAAAAGCTGCCATCGATTGGCGTCAACGAGACGGATTCTTTTGTTGACGTTTGCCGTCTGCTTTCTCAGGAAGAAGCAGACGACTCTTTTAGTCGCGCTCCTCTTTTTGATGACGGAACAAATCCTCAAGTAAACCTCGTTGATATTTCCTTGCCGAGCGCCAACAATGTGTGTCGGCGTGCAGGCGTTACCTGCGATGAGCGCCACGTCGTTGTGTGCGTCGCGATGTTTCTTTCCCTCCTTCCCGGGCAGCGTTTGATCTGCAAAGAAATGAAGACATTTTTTTTTTTTTATCAGAATAAGATGCTTAAGGTTTTTTGGGTTTTTTTTGACGTGAAGGCAGGTAAACATGGAGGAACATTTCGGATTATAAAAAGGTGACGTACGAGTTTTCTTTGACAGGGAAAATTGACAGACTTTTACACACATTATGCATTCATTTCTTTTCAAACTTTGAATTAAATCGTAAGACTCGTAAACTTTGAATTCATAACGTAGGTGTTTCCATACAACTAGCCAATGTAGCATCTTTCTTTCGTAAACATCGAAGACAAGTAGTCGAACATAACGTAAGTGTTTCCTACGTACAAATTTTTGTAAAAAAAAAAAAAAAGGTGTTCTATAAATTTAATATACGTGTTTTCGTAAAATTTTAGACAATGGGATGTAAGGTTTTTGTAAATATTGAAGAAAGTTAGGAGTAACATAATGTATGTGTTTTCTACGAAACTAACACACATTTTTGTAAACATGAAAATAAAATGTGTTCTATGAGTTTATTGTACGTGTTTTCGTAAAACTAACTAGAGTCTTCGACAATGGGATGAAGGGTTTTCGTAAACAAATACAAAAAATTACATAACGTACGTGTTTTTTTTTACAAAAAATGTTATATATAAATATAATAAACATGTTTTCTTTGACAATGGGACGTGAGTTTTCGTAAACACTGAAGACAAGTTTGAGTAACATTAGGTGTGTTTTCGAAAAATATAATCTACACATTTTTTCTAAACGAAAAAAAAAAGTAATTAATTAATTTAATGTATTTGTTTTTGTAAAACAAGTCAATGTTTTCGGGAATTTGTATCACTTTTTTCTTTAATCGATACTAAAGAAGGTTTTGTAAACCAAGAGAGTCTTCAACAAACCTAACGTATATTTTTTAGCAAATATTGACAACTTCGTATTAAGATGAATTATTCTAATGAATTAGTCTTCAACTAACCTATTTTAAGCATTTTTGCAGAAAAACTGAAGACAATTTAGAGTTCGACAAATGTAAGGTACGTGTTTGTTGTCCTTGACAGCAGTCATTTACAGACTTCTAATTATGTAGGATTTGTAAACACTGAAGAGAGTCTACGACAAACTTAACGTACATTTGTAGTAAATAATAAAGACATTTTTGTATGAAGTTCGTTATTCTAATTAATTTAGTCAATACTAAGCATGCTTGGTAAACATCAAAGAAAGTTTAGTTCGTTACAAACGCAATGTACATGTTTTCTTTGAAGACAAGTAGTCAAACATAACGTACGTGTTTTCTACGAAACTTACGTACACATTTTTGTAAAAATAAAAAAATGTCTTCTATAAATTTCATGTACGTGTTTTCGTAAAACTAGCCAATGTAGAGTACAGTCTTTGACAATGGGATGTAAGGTTTTTGTAAATATTGGAAAAGGTTAGGAGTAACATAATGTACGTGTTTCTAGGAAACTAACACACATTTTTGTAAACATGAAAATAAAATGTGTTCTATGAGTTTATTGTACGTGTTTTCGTAAAACTAACTAGAGTCTTCGACATTGGGATGCAGGGTTTTCGTAAACATTAAATACAAAAAATTACATAACGTACGTGTTTTTTTTTTTACAAAAAATGTTATATATAAATATAATAAACGTGTTTTCTTTGACAATGGGACGTGAGTTTTCGTAAACTCTGAAGACAAGTTTGAGTAACATTAGGTGTGTTTTCGAAAAATATAATCTACACATTTTTTCTAAACGAGAAAAAAAAGTAATTAATTAATTTAATGTATTTGTTTTTGTAAAACAAGTCAGTTTTCTGGAATTTGTATCACTTTTTTCTTTAATCGATACTAAAGAAGGTTTGTAAACAAAGAGTCTTCAACAAACCTAACGTATATTTTTAGCAAATATTGACAACTTCGTATTAAGATGAATTATTCTAATGAATTAGTCTTCAACTAACCTATTTTAAGCATTTTTGCAGAAAAACTGAAGACAATTTAGAGTTCGACAAATGTAAGGTACGTGTTTGTTGTCCTTGACAGCAGTCATTTACAGACTTCTAATTATGTAGGATTTGTAAACACTGAAGAGAGTCTACGACAAACTTAACGTACATTTGTAGTAAATAATAAAGACATTTTTGTATGAAGTTCGTTATTCTAATTAATTTAGTCAATACTAAGCATGCTTGGTAAACATCAAAGAAAGTTTAGTTCGTTACAAACGCAATGTGCATGTTTTCTTTGAAGACAAGTAGTCAAACATAACGAACGTGTTTTCTACGAAACTTACGTACACATTTTTGTAAACATGAAAATAAAATGTGTTCTAGGAATGTAATGTACGTGTTTTCTTTGACAACTACAATTTACGGACAACAAACATGTATAAATAAATAACAAAACTGTGAAATAAAATGTGTACAATCATAATTTTCGTAAACATTTAAGTCAATTCATAACGTACATGTTTTTAAAAAACGTAGTCCCAAATTATTTCCGAAAAAAAAAAAAAAAATAATACATTTAATGTACGTGTTTTCGTAAAACAAGTAATTGTTTTTTAGATATTTATGTAGGTTTTGTAAACACTGAAGAGTCAACGACAAACTTAACGTACATTTTCAGTAAACATTAAAGACAACTTTGTATGAAGTTAATCATTCTAATTAATTTAGTCTTCAACTAACCCATTTTCAGCATTTTTGCGAAAAATGGAAGAACATGTGTTCTACAAATTACGTGTTCGTGTTTTCTTTCACAGCGATCATTTACAGACTTCATTATGTACCATTTTTTTTAAAACCCTCATAAAAGGTCAAAAGTCTACATTTTCGTAAATATTTAAAACAATTCATGATGTACATGTTTTTATAAAACTAGCCAATGTAGCATCGTTGACAATTTCATGCAAGGTTTTCGTAAACATTGAAGACAAGTTCGAGTAACATAACATACGTGTTTTCTACGAAACTTCCGTACAAATTTTTGTAAAATTAAAAAAAATGTCTTCTATAAATTTCATGTACGTGTTTTCGTAAAACTAGCCAATGGGATTTAAGGTTTTCGTAAATATTGAAAAAGTTAGGAGTACATAATTTACGTGTTTTCTAGGAAACTAACATACACATTTTTGTAAACATGAAAATAAAATGTGTTCTATGAATGTAATGTACGTGTTTTCTTTGACAACGACAATTTACGGACTTCAACATATAAATAACATGTATAAATAAATAACAAAAACATGAAATAAAATGTTTACAATCATAATTTTTTTGTAAACAATTCATAACATACATGTTTTTATTCAACGTAATCCAAAAATTTTTCCAAAAAAATTAAGTATTATAAATTTAATGTACGTGTTTTCGTAAAACAAGTCAATGTTTTTTGAATATTTATGTAGGTTTTGTAAACACTGAAGAGTCTACGACAAACTTAACGTACATTTTCAGTAAACATTAAAGACAACTTTGTATGAAGTTAATCATTCTAATTAATTTAGTCTTCAACTAACCCATTTTCAGCATTTTTGCGAAAAATGGAAGAACATGTGTTCTACAAATTACGTGTTCGTGTTTTCTTTCACAGTGATCATTTACCGACTTCATTATGGACCATTTTTTTTAAAACCCTCATAAAAGGTCAAAAGTCTAAATTTTCGTAAACATTTAAAACAATTCATGATGTACATGTTTTTATAAAACTAGCCAATGTAGCATTGTTGACAATTTCATGCAAGGTTTTTGTAAACATTGAAGACAAGTTCGAGTAACATAACATACGTGTTTTCTACGAAACTTCCGTACAAATTTTTGTAAAAATAAAAAAAATGTCTTCTATAAATTTCATGTACGTGTTTTCGTAAAACTAGCCAATGGGATTTAAGGTTTTCGTAAATATTGAAAAAGTTAGGAGTACATAATTTACGTGTTTTCTAGGAAACTAACATACACATTTTTGTAAACATGAAAATAAAATGTGTTCTATGAATGTAATGTACGTGTTTTCTTTGACAACTACAATTTACGGACAACAAACATGTATAAATAAATAACAAAACTGTGAAATAAAATGTGTACAATCATAATTTTCGTAAACATTTAAGTCAATTCATAACGTACATGTTTTTAAAAAACGTAGTCCCAAATTATTTCCGAAAAAAAATAATAAAATAATACATTTAATGTACGTGTTTTCGTAAAACAAGTAATTGTTTTTTAGATATTTATGTAGGTTTTGTAAACACTGAAGAGTCAACGACAAACTTAACGTACATTTTCAGTAAACATTAAAGACAACTTTGTATGAAGTTAATCATTCTAATTAATTTAGTCTTCAACTAACCCATTTTCAGCATTTTTGCGAAAAATGGAAGAACATGTGTTCTACAAATTACGTGTTCGTGTTTTCTTTCACAGCGATCATTTACAGACTTCATTATGTACCATTTTTTTTAAAACCCTCATAAAAGGTCAAAAGTCTACATTTTCGTAAATATTTAAAACAATTCATGATGTACATGTTTTTATAAAACTAGCCAATGTAGCATCGTTGACAATTTCATGCAAGGTTTTCGTAAACATTGAAGACAAGTTCGAGTAACATAACATACGTGTTTTCTACGAAACTTCCGTACAAATTTTTGTAAAAATAAAAAAAATGTCTTCTATAAATTTCATGTACGTGTTTTCGTAAAACTAGCCAATGGGATTTAAGGTTTTCGTAAATATTGAAAAAGTTAGGAGTACATAATTTACGTGTTTTCTAGGAAACTAACATACACATTTTTGTAAACATGAAAATAAAATGTGTTCTATGAATGTAATGTACGTGTTTTCTTTGACAACGACAATTTACGGACTTCAACATATAAATAACATGTATAAATAAATAACAAAAACATGAAATAAAATGTTTACAATCATAATTTTTTTGTAAACAATTCATAACATACATGTTTTTATTCAACGTAATCCAAAAATTTTTCCAAAAAAATTAAGTATTATAAATTTAATGTACGTGTTTTCGTAAAACAAGTCAATGTTTTTTGAATATTTATGTAGGTTTTGTAAACACTGAAGAGTCTACGACAAACTTAACGTACATTTTCAGTAAACATTAAAGACAACTTTGTATGAAGTTAATCATTCTAATTAATTTAGTCTTCAACTAACCCATTTTCAGCATTTTTGCGAAAAATGGAAGAACATGTGTTCTACAAATTACGTGTTCGTGTTTTCTTTCACAGTGATCATTTACCGACTTCATTATGGACCATTTTTTTTAAAACCCTCATAAAAGGTCAAAAGTCAAAATTTTCGTAAACATTTAAAACAATTCATGATGTACATGTTTTTATAAAACTAGCCAATGTAGCATTGTTGACAATTTCATGCAAGGTTTTTGTAAACATTGAAGACAAGTTCGAGTAACATAACATACGTGTTTTCTACGAAACTTCCGTACAAATTTTTGTAAAAATAAAAAAAATGTCTTCTATAAATTTCATGTACGTGTTTTCGTAAAACTAGCCAATGGGATTTAAGGTTTTCGTAAATATTGAAAAAGTTAGGAGTACATAATTTACGTGTTTTCTAGGAAACTAACATACACATTTTTGTAAACATGAAAATAAAATGTGTTCTATGAATGTAATGTACGTGTTTTCTTTGACAACGACAATTTACGGACTTCAACATATAAATAACATGTATAAATAAATAACAAAAACATGAAATAAAATGTTTACAATCATAATTTTTTTGTAAACAATTCATAACATACATGTTTTTATTCAACGTAATCCAAAATTTTTTCCAAAAAAATTAAGTATTATAAATTTAATGTACGTGTTTTCGTAAAACAAGTCAATGTTTTTTGAATATTTATGTAGGTTTTGTAAACACTGAAGAGTCTACGACAAACTTAACGTACATTTTCAGTAAACATTAAAGACAACTTTGTATGAAGTTAATCATTCTAATTAATTTAGTCTTCAACTAACCCATTTTCAGCATTTTTGCGAAAAATGGAAGAACATGTGTTCTACAAATTACGTGTTCGTGTTTTCTTTCACAGCGATCATTTAGACTTCATTATGTACCATTTTTTTTAAAACCCTCATAAAAGGTCAAAAGTCAAAATTTTCGTAAACATTTAAAACAATTCATGATGTACATGTTTTTATAAAACTAGCCAATGTAGCATCGTTGACAATTTCATGCAAGGTTTTCGTAAACATTGAAGACAAGTTCGAGTAACATAACATACGTGTTTTCTACGAAACTTCCGTACAAATTTTTGTAAAAATAAAAAAAATGTCTTCTATAAATTTCATGTACGTGTTTTCGTAAAACTAGCCAATGGGATTTAAGGTTTTCGTAAATATTGAAAAAGTTAGGAGTACATAATTTACGTGTTTTCTAGGAAACTAACATACACATTTTTGTAAACATGAAAATAAAATGTGTTCTATGAATGTAATGTACGTGTTTTCTTTGACAACGACAATTTACGGACTTCAACATATAAATAACATGTATAAATAAATAACAAAAACATGAAATAAAATGTTTACAATCATAATTTTTTCGTAAACAATTCATAACATACATGTTTTTATTCAACGTAATCTAAATTTTTTTTCCAAAAAAATTAAATATTATAAATTTAATGTACGTGTTTTCGTAAAACAAGTCATTGTTTTTTAGACATTTATGTAGGTTTTGTAAACACTGAAGAGTCAACGACAAACTTAACGTACATTTTCAGTAAACAATAAAGACAACTTTGTATGAAGTTAATCATTCTAATTAATTTAGTCTTCAACTAACCCATTTTCAGCATTTTTGCGAAAAATGGAAGAACATGTGTTCTACAAATTACGTGTTCGTGTTTTCTTTCACAGCGATCATTTACAGACTTCATTATGGACCATTTTTTTTAAAACCCTCATAAAAGGTCAAAAGTCTAAATTTTCGTAGACATTTAAAACAATTCATGATGTACATGTTTTTATAAAACTAGCCAATGTAGCATCGTTGACAATTTCATGCAAGGTTTTTGTAAACATTGAAGACAAGTTCGAGTAACATAACATACGTGTTTTCTACGAAACTTCCGTACAAATTTTTGTAAAAATAAAAAAAATGTCTTCTATAAATTTCATGTACGTGTTTTCGTAAAACTAGCCAATGGGATTTAAGGTTTTCGTAAATATTGAAAAAGTTAGGAGTACATAATTTACGTGTTTTCTAGGAAACTAACAACCACATTTTTGTAAACATGAAAATAAAATGTGTTCTATGAATGTAATGTACGTGTTTTCTTTGACAACGACAATTTACGGACTTCAACATATAAATAACATGTATAAATAAATAACAAAAACATGAAATAAAATGTTTACAATCATAATTTTTTTGTAAACAATTCATAACATACATGTTTTTATTCAACGTAATCCAAAAATTTTTCCAAAAAAATTAAGTATTATAAATTTAATGTACGTGTTTTCGTAAAACAAGTCAATGTTTTTTGAATATTTATGTAGGTTTTGTAAACACTGAAGAGTCTACGACAAACTTAACGTACATTTTCAGTAAACATTAAAGACAACTTTGTATGAAGTTAATCATTCTAATTAATTTAGTCTTCAACTAACCCATTTTCAGCATTTTTGCGAAAAATGGAAGAACATGTGTTCTACAAATTACGTGTTTGTGTTTTCTTTCACAGCGATCATTTACATTTATGGACAATTTTTTTTAAAACCCTCATAAAAGGTCAAAAGTCTACATTTTCGTAAACATTTAAAACAATTCATGATGTACATGTTTTTATAAAACTAGCCAATGTAGCATCGTTGACAATTTCATGCAAGGTTTTCGTAAACATTGAAGACAAGAAGTCCAACATAACATACGTGTTTTCTACCAAACTTCCGTACACATTTTTGTAAAAATAAAAAAAATGTCTTCTATTAATTCAATGTACGTGTTTTCTTAAAACTAGCCAATGTAGTCTTTGACAATGGGATGTAAGGTTTTCGTAAATATTGAAAAAAGTTAGGAGTACATAATTTACGTGTTTTCTAGGAAACTAACATACACATTTTTGTAAACATGAAAATAAAATGTGTTCTATGAATGTAATGTACGTGTTTTCTTTGACAACTACAATTTACGGACTTCAACATATAAATAACATGCATAAATAAATAACAAAAACATGAAATAAAATGTTTACAATCATAATTTTTTTGTAAACAATTCATAACATACATGTTTTTATTCAACGTAATCCAACATTTTTTCCAAAAAAATTAAGTATTATAAATTTAATGTACGTGTTTTCGTAAAACAAGTCATTGTTTTTTAGATATTTATGTAGGTTTTGTAAACACTGAAGAGTCTACGACAAACTTAACGTACATTTTCAGTAAACATTAAAGACAACTTTGTATGAAGTTAATCATTCTAATTAATTTAGTCTTCAACTAACCCATTTTCAGCATTTTTGCGAAAAATGGAAGAACATGTGTTCTACAAATTACGTGTTCGTGTTTTCTTTCACAGCGATCATTTACAGACTTCATTATGGACCATTTTTTTTAAAACCCTCATAAAAGGTCAAAAGTCTACATTTTCGTAAACATTTAAAACAATTCATGATGTACATGTTTTTATAAAACTAGCCAATGTAGCATCGTTGACAATTTCATGCAAGGTTTTTGTAAACATTGAAGACAAGTTCGAGTAACATAACATACGTGTTTTCTACGAAACTTCCGTACAAAATTTTGTAAAAATAAAAAAAATGTTTTCTATAAATTTCATGTACGTGTTTTCGTAAAACTAGCCAATGGGATTTAAGGTTTTCGTAAATATTGAAAAAGTTAGGAGTACATAATTTACGTGTTTTCTAGGAAACTAACATACACATTTTTGTAAACATGAAAATAAAATGTGTTCTATGAATGTAATGTACGTGTTTTCTTTGACAACGACAATTTACGGACTTCAACATATAAATAACATGTATAAATAAATAACAAAAACATGAAATAAAATGTTTACCATCATAATTTTTTCGTAAACAATTCATAACATACATGTTTTTATTCAACGTAATCCAAATTTTTTTTCCAAAAAAATTAAGTATTATAAATTTAATGTACGTGTTTTCGTAAAACAAGTCAATGTTTTTTGAATATTTATGTAGGTTTTGTAAACACTGAAGAGTCAACGACAAACTTAACGTAAACATTAAAGACAACTTTGTGTGAAGTTAATCATTCTAATTAATTTAGTCTTCAACTAACCCATTTTCAGCATTTTTGCGAAAAATGGAAGAACATGTGTTCTACAAATTACGTGTTGGTGTTTTCTTCCACAGCGATCATTTACAGACTTCATTATGTACATTTTTTTATTTTTAAATATCCCTCATAAAAGGTCAACAATGTAAAGTTTTCGTAAACATTTAAGACAATTCATGATGTACATGTTTTTATAAAACTAGCCTATGTAGCGTCTTTGACAATTTCATGCAAGGTTTTTGTAAACATTGAAGACAAGTAGTCCAACATAACCAGAGGTGGGTAGTAACGTGCTACATTTACTCCGTTACATCTACTTGAGTAACTTTTGGGATAAATTGTACTTCTAAGAGTAGTTTTAATGCAACATACTTTTACTTGAGCATATTTATAGAGAAGAAACGCTACTTTTACTCCGCTCCATTTATCTACATTCAGCTCGCTACGGATTTTTATCGATCTGTTAATGCACGCTTTGTCAGACAGACCTTCAAAGTAGGATATATCGCATGCCTGCGTTTCACCAATCAAATGCAGTCACTGGTGACGTTTGACTCCGTTTCACCAATCAAACAGAGCCAGGCGGTCACACGATTAACTGCGCATAACGTTTCAGCGGCAAACAACAAGCTTAAGCTTACATGAACTCAACGTCAAATTTGAGGAAGCACGTGGCGGTAAGTAACGTTAGTAGACATTTTGGCGGTCACCGTAGGCTGATGTTAGCTTCCCTGCTATGAATCACTGTCAAATGTACATCGTGTGGGGACATTTATTAACGCACTGCAGCCTCATAGACACACACACACACACACACACACACACACACACACACACACACACACACACACACACACACACACACACACACACACACACACACACACACACACACACACACACACACACACACACACACACACACACACACACACACACACACACACACACACACACACATGCATACAAACACCAATCAGAAGTGCACAGTGTGTTCTGAGGTGCAGCCCACACCTATCAGTTTATGGTTTGCGTAAAGGCTAACTTGTTATTTTCCTTTGTAATCTCTGCCTACTGAGCCTATGGTGCTGTTAAGTTATTGTGGCTCAATTTGCCTTAATTTTTGTTATGTTAATGTATTATTATTTAATATATATTATTGTTTTAGTTGCTTAAGAGATATTCCTGGCTCTGAATTTGCTCATTGCTATTTTTATGTTTTTGTGCATTATTTGTTGCCGTCATCATTAAACGAACAGGTTACTCATCAGTTACTCAGTACTTGAGTAGTTTTTTCACAACATACTTTTTACTTTTACTCAGGTAAATATTTGGGTGACTACTCCTTACTTTTACTTGAGTAATAAATCTCTAAAGTAACAGTACTCTTGAGTACAATTTCTGGCTACTCTACCCACCTCTGAACATAACGTACGTGTTTTCTACCAAACGTACGTACACATTTTCGTAAAAATTCCAAAAACGTCTTCTATAAATTTATTGTACTTATTTTTGTAAAACTGACGTCGACATAAGCGGTTGTCGACATGAGCGGTTGTCGACATAATTGTTTACATGTACACGAAAAAAGCTGTGGCTGCTACGACGCTTAAAGTTAGCGTCAAGGTCACCTGTCAAAGATCGCGAGGAGGAGTCGGCCAGAGCGCCACAGTTGGATTGGAGCAGGGGGCCGCGCACGCTGACCAATGAGCTTCCAGGGTTGGTCAGCGCCGCCTTGAGCAGCGCCACCTTGTTGAACTGGACCAACGAGAGACAGCCCACGAAACCTTGGTCAGCGGCCTCCCTCAGCTCCCCGCTGGAGGCTTCCCATCCTGGAGGAACAAAGAAAAAGGCTTCTTTACGTTTATTATTTACCTTCAACCGCGTCACAGCCGCAACAAGATGGCCGACTTACTGAGGACTCTGCCCAACGTCAAGGTTCTGATCAAGACCAGTTCTCCATCTGAGGACAACGTGTACTTTCTGTGGATGTCCTGGTCCAACTGTTGGAATACAGACAAAATACACAATCAGCTACCACTGTACTACTACCACGACTATCACTACTGTACTATTACTACTACTAATACTAGTAAAACTGGGCCATGTGTATGTTAGTAAACTTCACTCCCTGGCTACCTCAAGAGCAGTGCTGGCTATTGGGTTGATAGCTCGGGCTTTTAGCTCGATAGCTAGCATGCTCGCGTCTAGAGATGTCCGATAATATTGGCAGTCCGATAAATGCTTTAAAATGTGATATTGGAAATTATCGGTTTCAAAAAGTAAAATGTATGACTTTTTAAAACGCCGCTTTTCACACACACAAGTGAATGCAAAGCATACTTGGTCAACAGCCATACAGGTCACACTGAGGGTAGCCGTATAAACAACTTTAACACTGTTACAAATATGCGCCACACTGTGAACCCACACCAAACAAGAATGACAAACACATTTCGGGAGAACATCCGCACAACATAAACACAACAGAACAAATACCCAGAACCCCTTGCAGCACTAACTCTTACGGGATGCTACAATATACACCCCCCGCTACCCCCAACCGCCCCCACCTCCAACCCCGCCCACCTCAACCTCCTCATGCTCTCTCAGGGAGAGCATGTCCCAAATTCCAAGCTGCTGTTTTGAGGCATGTTTAAAAAAAAATAATGCACTTTGTGACTTCAATAATAAATATTGCAGTGCCATGTTGCCATTTTTTTTTCCATAACTTGAGTTGATTTATTTTGGAAAACCTTGTTACATTGTTTAATGCATCCAGCGGGGCATCACAACAAGATTAGGCATAATAATGTGTTAATTCCACGACTGCATATATCGGAATCGGTAATTAAGAGTTGGACAATATCGGAATATCGGCAAAATCTCATGCCAGCGACCCAGGATGGCAGAAAGGAAACCAGGAACTGAACCATGCAGGTAACTCTAGTCTAGTTCTAATGTACTAATGCTGTGCTACTAGTACTACTCATACATGCCAACCTTGAGACCTTCGAATTCGGGAGATTGGGGGGGGTTGAGGTGGGCGGGGTTGGGGGGGGGCGGGGTTTGGTGTGGTAGCGGGGGGTGTATATTGTAGCCCGGAAGAGTTAGGGATGCAAGGGATTCTGGGTATTTGTTCTGTTGTGTTTATGTTGTGTTACGGTGCGGATGTTCTCCCGAATTGTGTTTGTCATTCTTGTTTGGTGTGGGTTCACAATGTGGCGCATTTTTGTAACAGTGTTAAAGTTGTTTATACGCCCACCCTCAGTGTGACCTGTATGCCTTGCATTCACTTAAATGTGTGTAAAAGCCGCATATATTATGTGACTGGGCCGGCACGCTGTTTGTATGGTCGACTTAATATCGTTGTCCGGGTGAAAAATCGGGAGAAATTCGGGAGTCTCCCGGAAAAATTGGGAGTGTTGGCAAGTACGGTACTACTGTATTAATACAAGTTTTCCTCAACCTTGGAGAAACAAAGCTATGCTACATGTTGTGCTGAACATGAAAGAGAAAGGTTGCGGCTAACAAGCGACTAAAAGCGAGTAACAGAACGATGAGTTGATTTGGAGGCGCGGTAGCTTTGGCCTGAAAGTTTGTCTGCCAGCGTTCAGACAACAATAAAGAATGCAGCAGCTGTCTAACAGGTGACATAGGAGCGCCGCTGCTTAGCAAGCTGGCGGCATTAAGCGTGTGACCAGGTCGAGTTGCCGCGGCGATGCTGACTCTGTGTCTCTGGACTGTTGTTGTTTTACGACGAGCAGCGAGGAAATAAGTCATGTTATCTTCGCTAACGGCTCTACGAAGCTGGGCTACAGCTTCAGCGCAGTAAACTAAAGTGTGCTGAGTCAGCAGCAAACATTACGTCCTTGATCGTCCATCAGCTCTTTTCAAAGTCTTTGTCTCCACGCGCCACACAACACTTTTTTGAAACACCTGAAAACTTCCTGGGAGATTTCTGCATCCTAATAACTGGTACGCTCTGACCTTCTTTAGGAATAATCCCGCTTCCACACGGGACTCACCTGCACGTAGATCTTGTTCTCCACTCTGTGGATCCTCACCCGATGGAGGCGGCCGTCTGCCAGGTTGGCGGAGGCGGGGCAGAAGACGTCGGGCTTCCTGTCCGTCTGCAGGTGGTACCAAATCTGCAGACTTCCTGAAAGCAGGGCAGCGACAACGGGAACTTCAACACAGCGTACGTTTAAAACAAAAAACAAAAAAAATTAGGGCTGCAACTAACGATTAATTTGATAATCGATTAATCTGTCGATTATTACTTCGATTAATCGATTAATAATCGGATAAAAGAGACAAAATACATTTCTATCATTTCCAGTATTTTATTTGGGAAAAAAACAGCATACTGGTACCATACTTGTTTTGATTATTGTTTCTCAGCTGTTTGTACATGTTGCAGTTTATATATAAAGGTTTATTAAAAAAAATAAAAATAAAAATAAAAAAATAAAAATTGCCTCTGCGCATGCGCATAGCATAGATCCAACGAATCGATGACTAAATTAATCGCCAACTATTTTTATAATCGATTTTAATCGATTTAATCGATTAGTTGTTGCAGCCCTAATATTATATATATATATATATATATATATATATATATATATATATATATATATATATATATATATATATATATATATATATATATATATATATATATATATATATATATATATATATATATATATATATTAGGGCTGCAACTAACGATTCATTTGATAATCGATTAATCTGTAGATTATTACTTCGATTAATCGATTAATAATCGGATAAAAGAGACAAACTACATTTCTATCCTTTCCAGTATTTTATTGAAAAAAAACAGCATACTGGCACCATACTTATTTTGATGATTGTTTCTCAGCTGTTTGTACATGTTGCAGTTTCTAAATAAAGGTTTATTAAAAAAATAAATAAATAAAAATATTTAAAAAAAAAAAAAAAATTGCCTCTGCACATGCGCATAGCATAGATCCAACGAATCGATGACTAAATGAATTGCCAACTATTTTTATAATCGATTTTAATCGATTAGTTGTTGCAGCCCTAATATATATATATATATATATATATATATATATATATATATATATATATATATATATATATATATATATATATATATATATATATATATATATATATATATATATATATATATATATATATATATATATATATTAAAATGAATGTACTCCCGTGATTTTTTCCATCTGTTCCAATTATTACCACTTTTCCTCCCTCAGTCCTTCTTTTGTAAATTAGATAGTGTCATGATCTGTGGTCTGGATCATGTTTTTGTTATTTTCTGTTAGTTTTAAGACTCCATCAGTTCCTGTTTTTGTGCACCCTTGTTTGTTTTAGTTTCCATGGCGACTTATGATTTTCACCTGCCTCTTGCGTTCGGGACACACCTGTCTCTAATCGGGAGACTATTATTTAAGCCTGTCTTTGCCAGTTAGTCGTCCCGGCGTCATTGCTTGTGTCATGCGATTGTTTGCTTCATGCCTTGCCATGTAAGTTTTGTTTATTCATGCCACAGTTAGCGAGTTTTTGCCCTGTCCATAGTTTATGCTAGTGATGGGTTGATGAGGCGTCATGAAGCGTTTCGACACATTGCAAAACTGTATTGATACTGTGTCGATACTGTGTCACTAAATACTGACATCTGCTGGACATTAAAAATCCCTACAGGCAACCTATGGACCGACTCAACTGACACTGATTTTATGACCTAGTATATACAATTATATAAACCAAGTTATTGTATTTCATTTAGGATTATTTCATATCTTCATTTAAATAAAAATATATTTTTATCTTTTTTAGATACAGTCAATAAATAATGTGAACATGTATCATAACATGGAAAACTAAGAGAACGTGTTGTGAATGAGGATGCTTGTGGACTGGGAATTTATTTTTATTTATTTTTTACACTTTTTTTTTTTTTAAAAACAGTTTTTCCAACGTATTAAATTTTAGATGATTTCTCTTCTTAGTGATTATTTCTCCGGCTGTAGAAAAGACCCGCTCAGAGGCAATGTTCCCTCTAATTGTTCATGTGTGTGAGCAAACACAAAAACTCCCTGAGCATTCAGTGGAGCACATGTGAGCAACATCACACGTGGCAATACCAGCAGCACACCTGTCTCAAACCAATCTTTTATAATAACACTCAAATGAGAGGAGTCATTTTCATGAGATTATTTTGGAATATTAGTGATTTGGCCCACTTGTAATGAAAATAAAAGAAATCTTGTTTTTCATAAGCTATGGATTAGTGTTGTACAATATGTCTGGGTGGGGGTCCTGCTTTGGAAATCATTTGTACCCCTTTCAGAGATCACATTTAGTTCCCCTTAAACATCCTCATGTTGCACAATGAAATGTAAGCATAGGATGAAGTGTGCATCTCTGAAGTAATGTTATGCTTTGATATGCTTTGATACGCTCTGATACGAATTAGTTGCCGCTTTGTTACCGTTCCTTACGCTTTGATCCCGCTTTGATACGCTTTAAATCACGCTTTGATATGTTTTATTACGCTTTATTGAACTTTATTACGCTTTGATGCGATCGTGACGCTTTAAATCAGGCTCTGACACGATTATCAAGCTCTGTTGTGCATTGTTACAACAAAAATAAGAAAAAATGTGAAAAACTCAGTATACTATTTTCCACACATTTTTTATATTCATTTATTTTTTTTATTTCTCTTTTTTTCCCGTTATATTATGTTTTATATCTTCATTTCTTTTATTTTTGTCATCTTAATAAATATCTGTCTTTCATTTGTTATGCTAGTTGAAAATAATAAAAGGCAATTATCCACACATTTTTTATATTCATTTATTTTTTCAATTTCTCTTTTTTTCCGTTATATTATGTTTTATATCTTCATTTCTTTTATTTTTGTCATCTTAATAAATATCTATCTTTCATTTCTTATGCTAGTTGAAAATAATAAAAGGCAATTACCCACACATTTTTTATATTCATTTATTTTTTCAATTTCTCTTTTTTTTTCGTTATATTATATGTTTTATATCTTCATTTCTTTTATTTTTGTCATCTTAATAAATATCTAGCTTTCATTTCTTATGCTAGTTGAAAATAATAAAAGGCATGTCCCGCTTCACTACAAGCTTTCCCACGATCCATTAGGACCCTCACGCTTTAATCAGGCTATGTTACGCTATAACGCCACTTTGCATGCCGCTTTAAAGCGCCGTCAAAGCGCCGTTGGTGTGAACCTAGCATTAGAGCTCTGGCGCACTCTCCCATTCACTCATCGAATTTTTCTTTTACAGAAAAAAATCGAATCTTAGAAGCCTCATTCAGGATTTGGGTTCACTTTAAGCGCTATTTTGGTTTACAGACTATTTCTAGTCTTGCACCCATCACTGTTAATCATATTTCCACTCCCTCTTTTGTTGACAGTGCCTTTTTAAGATGGTCAAGTCTAAAAATCAACAATAAAGATGTATACATTGACAACAATGTTGCCACTTTTTCAGTCCGACTGACACAAAGATGTGTTTTTTTTACACCACTTCTGACTTTAAAAGGCTCAAT
This sequence comes from Entelurus aequoreus, assembly GCF_033978785.1. Lineage (NCBI taxonomy): Eukaryota > Metazoa > Chordata > Actinopteri > Syngnathiformes > Syngnathidae > Entelurus > Entelurus aequoreus. Next base: position 68,013,591 of record NC_084740.1, read on the forward strand.
TACACATACAGTATCTATAACCACATTTTTCCTTTGCGCCCTGAGCCTTTGACTTCAATGAAGTCACTTTGGGATGGGGATTTGAGCCTGAAGTTAATTGGACAGAGATCTTAAGTAGAGTTCACAGGTCTGGCATTGGTGCCAGACACAGCCTTACTCACAGCAAGCTAATACATCGTACTTATTATACCAAGGTCCAATTAGCCAAGATATATCAGGGCATACCTGTGTGATGTGATCCATGTCAACAGTCTCGGACAAACATTTCAACACTTTGTCTGCGGTCACTGGCGAGAGGATTGAACCGAATCCTCTGAGTGGAATATTTGGGGTAGCACCTCGGTCATCTACCCTCAACAAATCCAAAAGGAATCTTGTAGCGTTCACTACTATGTTGGCTAGAAGACTCTTTGTGTTAAATTGGAAGGCAACAGCGCCATTGATTGGTTGTTCTGCAAAGTTTCAAGAACTGTGGGCTGCCTTTCTGAGTTATGTAGGAGGGACCGATCTCCAAAATTACCTACATTAAAACACAATTAAAATGGGGGTGGTTGATGAGACTTTTGTGTGCTTGTTGGTCGTCGTATCTCTCAAGGGCCATTCATGAATGCAACTGGCTGTGGTTTTATGTTGATGTCTGTTGTTTAAATTGTATTTAATTATTTATTGGATTACATTTTTATTTATTTATGAATTTTGGCTATTCCTGTCGACTATATGTATAAAACATAATAAACAAATGTAAAATAAAAATGAAAAAATACATCTTTATCTACACATTGCAGTGTTTCCCATAAACTGCCAAGATACCTGTGGTGGTGGGGTCGTGGCTATGGGCGTGGCTATGGGCGTGGTCACCATGACATCATCGATTAATTTGCATAATTTACTGCAATGATATGATTTTCTCTAAAAGCTCAAAAAATGTATACTTACTAATTAATAATAACAGTTTTGTTTTAAAGGTCCACCCATCCATCCATCCATCCATTCTACAATATAATTACAACACTTTATGTACATATTTATATACAGATTTGAACAATAAGTTATTCACTGAAATATATTTATTAATTGTGGTTCTTACAAAAAATATATCTTATAAAATATAAAAGCTAAAATGTCTCATAAAGCTCTGCCCCTTTAATTAGTGCATACTAAATAATTTAACTTTAGCCTACTACTACCACCATATTATTTACCAGCAACATAAAGTGAAACAGAGGCAGAGGTGTCCTGCCACAGTCAGTAACAAATAAACAGAAAACAGTAGTGGTGGTAGATAGACACAGAGCTTCATCAAACATCTGATCCACTGAACAAAGAGCTCCAAAAATCTTGAACTTTAGACTGCCATCAGTTTTACTCCCTACACTTAACCATGTGTTTCCTACTGCCTGCAGACTTTGCACCCTTTGTTATATACACATGTTGTGTTTCTAATATAAATACATTTAATAAAGTCAAATACAAATAAGGCAACAAGAGAAGTATCCTACACTTCTCTTTTGTAAAGTCAATCTGAACAGCCGATATGGGCATCTACATCAACTATATGATTTGCCTAAAAAGCTGGAGAGGACCAAAAAAAAATAAAAATACAAATATTTTTTTTAATTTTTTTTTAACTTTTTAATTTTTTTATTATTTTTATTTATTTATTTGTGGCGGACGTAATTCTTTCGTGGCGGCCCGCCACAAATAAATGAACGTGTGGGAAACACTGCATTGCCCCTTCCTTTCTCAATAAATGAGAAAATTGTCTTATTTATAACATAATTATTTAACCCTTGAGTCTACTTATTTTAAAATCAGACATGCTGAAAAAAGTGTTATAAACTTTCAACGCTTTAAAGGTGGGTAGTTATGAATTATAACACGTTAAAAACAAAAAGTATAGTAGTGGACAACAAAGTCCGCAGCACAAACAAAGGAGACAGGTTTGGGGAGATGTTGACCAGGTGGGGGGGGCTGGATGACGTCACCAGTCAGAGAAGTTATTTTACAATAAAAACTGTAAGGGCACCAATGAAAATGTTTACAAAAGTAGCACAAACGAATGAGAAGTTTGGGTCATCACAATTTCTCAGGGGGGGGCCCCTGTCGGAAATTGATTGCCTCTGCGGGAGCGTGCACACTTGTTAAATCTGCACTGTTGGGGCTTCTCTGTCCACAACTGATTACACTTATATTTGTGGCTATTGTAACAATATGTGTTAGGGATGATTTAAAGGGAAACTTCGGTTTTTTTCAACCTGGGCCCTGTTTTCATAATTTTTTCTGTATATGTGAGTGCTGGATAAAACATTTTTTGAGGTCGCGCCAGTATTGAGCAGGGCAGGCAGCCTCCAGCCCAGCTAACGCTCGTACACAGGGCAACTGGCTCTCGTCAAAATTCGGCCTATAAACATGCATTTTTTTCACACTGACAGGCTCAGATAGTTACAATGAGTGTCCGACAACATACTAGAAAGGAGAAATTAACGTATGTCTCTACCTTTAGCTGGAGATCGCTGTTTGTTGTGAGCTGTGTCCAAATCTCACCACGCTACAAATCTCGTTCCGAAATCTCGCGATAACTCGCGACAAAACACCGGTGGAAAAACAGTTACCTGACTGAGGTGAAGAGAGATGACTGAAGTGATTTTCTGTTGGATTACCGAAGACTGTTATTTTAGTTTTATAGAAAAGTTTGTTTGTTTGTCTGTCATGGCTGAATTTTTGCCTGATGTGGACGATTTGATTTGTCGCGAGTTATCGCGAGATTTCGGAACGAGATTTGTAGCGTGGTGAGATTTGGACACAGCTCACAACAAACAGCGATCTCCAGCTAAAGGTAGAGACATACGTTAATTTCTCCTTTCTAGTATGTTGTCGGACACTCATTGTAACTATCTGAGCCTGTCAGTGTGAAAAAAATGCATGTTTATAGGCCGAATTTTGACGAGAGCCAGTTGCCCTGTGTACGAGCGTTAGCTGGGCTGGAGGCTGCCTGCCCTGCTCAATACTGGCGCGACCTCAAAAAATGTTTTATCCAGCACTCACATATACAGAAAAAATTATGAAAACAGGGCCCAGGTTGAAAAAAACCGAAGTTTCCCTTTAAGCCTTTATTGTGTCCAAAAATGAAAGAGTTGTCCATTTCTAAAGGTATTAATGAGATGGTTAAGGACTGTTGTTGATGTGCTAAAATCTTTTTTTTTTTAAAAAGCTACATACAATATTAACTGTTCTTTGTTCATGCACATAATAAATATCAATAAAGTTCATTCAATCAATGTATTCTTGTTTGCCAAAAAGTGATTCAAAGTAATACTTTTGGAGATGTGGGTAGGAGTGAGGTGTGATCTGGGGTGGAGGTCTAGAAGTAACCTGACTAGCTTGCTCTGGGATGTTTGGAGTCTAGATATGAGGGTTTTGGAGGTGCTAGGGTACCAGGAGGTGTTTTCGTCTACCTAGCTAGCATGTTATGTTTTCGTCTATCTGGCGAGCATGTTATTGTTTTTATCTACCAAGCTAGCATGTTATGTGTTTGTCTTTCGAGCTAGTATGTTGATTATTTTGTCTACCTAGCTAGCATGTTGTGTTTTCATCTATCCAGCTAGCACGTTAAGGTTTTATCTACCCAGCTAGCATGCTATTTTTTCGTCTATCGAGCTAGCACGCTATGTTTTTATCTACCCAGCAAGCATGTTGTGTTTTCGCAAACCTAGCTAGCATGCAACATTTTTATTTACCCAGCTAACATGTTATGTTTTCGTCTCTGTAGCTAGCATGTTAATGTTTTTATCTACCTAGCTAGTGTGTTATGTGTTTGTCTATCTAGCTAGCTTGTTATGTTTTTATTTATCGAGCTAGCATGTTATGTTTTTATTTACCCAGCTGGCATGTTATTTTTTCGTCTATCGGGCTAGCATGTTATGTTTTTTAACTACCCAGCTAGCATGTTGTGTTTTCGCATATCTAGCTAGCATGCAACATTTTTATTTACCCATCTAACATGTTATGTTTTCGTCTCTGTAGCTAGTATGTTATGTTTTCGTCTCTCTAGCTAGCATGTTAGGTTTTTGTGTACCTAGCTAGCAGGTTATGTTTTCGTCTATCTAGCTAGCATGTTATTGTTTTTGTCTATCGAGCTAGTATGTTATGTTTTTATATACCTAGCTAGCATGTTATGTGTTCGTCTATCTAGCTAGCTTGTTATGTTTTTATTTATCGAGCTAGCATGTTATGTTTTCGTCTACCTAGCTAGCATATGTTTTCGTCTATCCAGCTAGCACGTTAAGTTTTTATCTACCCAGCTAGCATGTTATTTTTTCGTCTATCGAGCTAGCTTGCAACATTTTTATTTACCCAGCTAGCATGTTATGTTTTCGTCTCTCTAGCTAGCATGTTATGTTTTTGTGTACCTAGCTAGCAGGTTATGTTTTCGTCTACCTAGCTAGCATGTTAATGTTTTTATCTACTTAGCTAGCATGTTATGTGTTCGTCTATCTAGCTAACATGTTATGTTTTTATTTATCGAGCTAGCTTGTTATGTTTTTATTTACCCAGCTAGCATGTCATTTTTTCGTCTATCGAGCTAGCATGCTATGTTTTTATCTACCAAGCTAGCATGTTATGTTTTCCTCTACCTTGCTAGCATGCTATGTTTTTAATCTACCCAGCTAGCATGTTGCGTTTTCGCATATCTAGCTAGCATGCAAAATTTTTATTTACCCAGTTAGCATGTTATGTTTTCGTCTCTCTAGCTAGCATGTTATGTTTTTGTGTACCTAGCTAGCATGTTATGTTATTGTGTACCTAGCTAGCAGGTTATGTTTTCGTGTATCTAGCTAGCATGTTAATGTTTTTATCTACCTAGCTAGCATGTTATGTGTTTGTCTATCTATCTAGCTAGCATGTTATGTTTTTTTTTATCGAGCTAGCATGTTATGTTTTTATTTACCCAGCTAGCATGTTATTTTTTTGTCTATCGAGCTAGCATGCAAAATTTTTATTTACCCAGCTAGCATGTTATGTTTTCGTCTCTGTAGCTAGCATGTTATGTTTTTGTGTACCTAGCTAGCATGTTATGTTATTGTGTACCTAGCTAGCAGGTTATGTTTTCGTGTATCTAGCTAGCATGTTAATGTTTTTATCTACCTAGCTAGCATGTTATGTGTTTGTCTATCTATCTAGCTAGCATGTTATGTTTTTTTTTATCGAGCTAGCATGTTATGTTTTTATTTACCCAGTTAGCATGTTATTTTTTTGTCTATCGAGCTAGCATGCAACATTTTTATTTACCCAGCTAGCATGTTATGTTTTCGTCTCTGTAGCTAGCATGTTATGTTTTTGTGTACCTAGCTAGCAGGTTATGTTTTCGTCTATCTAGCTAGCATGTTAATGTTTTTGTCTATCGAGCTAGCATGTTGTTTTTATCTACCTAGCTAGCATGTTATGTGTTCGTCTATCTAGCTAGCTTGTTATGTTTTTGTCTCTCTAGCTAGCATGTTAAGTTTATTGCAAAGTAGCAAGGGTGAAGCAGTCACATGGCACCTGGGTGGGCGGAGGCGTTTACGCACCGTTCCTGGCGAGGATGACGGCGACGTACTGGCGGCTGAGTGTGCTGACGGACAGCAGCATGGCGGGACAGCGTGAGGTGATGAAGCTGAAGGAGACGTCCTCGCGGGCGCGGCTGCTGTCCGCCCGCAAGCTCTTGTTCAGCATGACGGAGAAGGGCTCCTGAAGCGTGTAGGTCAGCGAGGACTCCTTGTCGAAGGACACTGAGACTTCTGCAACACAAAGCCAGACTGCTTCAGAACATAACATTTAAAAAAATCACTAACATTTTTGTCCATTTCTGGTGTCCACTTGATCTTCAGTGCTCCATGTTGGATCGATCACGTTAGGACACGCCCCTTCCAGCTGTCTCTAAACTATCGGTTTAGCCGACATGACAGCCGCGGCAAATGAGAATCGAGCAGCTGTCGTGAAGTCCTGCGTGATTCATACCTGCTTCATTTAGACGTCATCCGCACGGACGCCATGTTTGCTCTCCAGGCTCGGCGGACCGAGACGTTTGTCCGAGAAGATGCTTTATCGCGTGTTGAAGAGGCGGTCTCCAATAAAAGGCGTGTGTCCGTGCAGGATGTCCACTAACGTCCCCCGCGGGATTAATTCTTGCACCGCTTGCAGATTTCCCCCAACAACAAGACATCCAGTTCCAACTTGTCCACTGCACGGATCTTTACATGCACATCTTTAACCAGCAGCACCACTCTAGTCCACGTCAATACCTCCTCAAAAACTGCACCAGGAGGATCTTTGACCACAGCAGAGAGCTCCTCTGTCATGTATTAGATGATCTTTGAGTAGTTGTGTGCACTAGCTTTTTAAAAACATCAGTCATGTATATAAAGGATCTTTGGCGACCACTTCCGTTACATAGATAGATGATCTTTGACTTGTCGTTCTGCAGGAGGCGACTTTTTTCATTTATGACTTCACTTTTTTGTCAATTTATAAATTAAGGATGAATTATTAATACATTATTAATAATACACTATTTATGAATTATTAATACATTATTAATAATACACTATGTATACATTATATACCAATTATTAGTGTATCATATACCAAAATATTGTCAAATTATTCATACATTATATCCCAGATTATTTATAATATATAATCATATCCAAAATTATTAATAAATTAGTACATTTTATAGCACATTATTATCAGCAAATTATTAGTTCCTTTATACAGCAATTATTAATATTACATTGTTAGTACATTATACACCACATTCCTAATAACACATTATTTACATAATTATTATGAATCCATTATTAGTGTATTATATTCCAAAATATTGTCAAATTATTCATACATTATATCCCAGATTATAATATATAATCATATCCAAAATTATTAATAAATAATTAGTATATTTATAGCACATTATCAGCAAATTATTAGTTACTTTATACAACAATTATTAATATTACATTGTTAGTACATTATACACCACATTCCTAAAAACACATTATTTATATAATTATTATGAATCCATTATTAGTGTATTATGTTCCAAAATATTGTCAAATTATTCATACATTATATCCCAGATTATTTATAATAAATGTCTAGTACATTATACTCCAAATTATTATTTAATAATTAGTACATTATTTACAAATTATTAGTGTATTACATACCAAAACATTGTCAAATTATTCATACATTATATCCCAGATTATTTAGAATATATTTCTAGTACCTTATATCCAAAATTATTAACAAATAATTAGTAAATTTTATAGCACATTATTATCAGCAAATTATTAGTTCCTTTATACAGCAATTATTAATATTACATTGTTAGTACATTATACACCACATTCCTAATAACACATTATTTATATAATTATTATGAATCCATTATTAGTGTATTATATTCCAAAATATTGTCAAATTATTCATACATTATATCCCAGATTATAATATATAATCATATCCAAAATTATTAATAAATAATTAGTATATTTATAGCACATTATTATCAGCAAATTATTAATTACTTTATACAGCAATTATTAATATTACATTGTTAGTACATTATACACCACATTCCTAATAACACATTATTTATATAATTATTATGAATCCATTATTAGTGTATTATATTCCAAAATATTGTCAAATTATTCATACATTATATCCCAGATTATTTATAATAAATGTCTAGTACATTATACTCCAAATAATTATTAAATAATTAGTACATTATATACAAATTATTAGTGTATTATATACCAGCACATTGTCAAATTATTCATACATTATATCCCAGATTATTTAGAATATATTTCTAGTACATTATATCCAAAATTATTAATAAATAATTAGTACATTTTATAGCACATTATTATCAGCAAATTATTAGTTCCTTTATACAGCAATTATTATTACATTGTTAGTACATTATACACCACATTCCTAATAGCACATTATTTATATAATTATTATGAATCCATTATTAGTGTATTATATTCCAAAATATTGTCAAATTATTCATACATTATATCCCATATTATTTATAATATATAATCATATCCAAAATTATTAATAAATAATTAGTACATTTTATAGCACATTATTATCAGCAAATTATTAGTTCCTTTATACAGCAATTATTATTACATTGTTAGTACATTATACACCACATTCCTAATAACACATTATTTATATAATTATTATGAATCCATTATTAGTGTATTATATTCCAAAATATTGTCAAATTATTCATACATTATATCCCAGATTATTAATAATATATAATCATATCCAAAATTATTAATAAATAATTAGTATATTTATAGCACATTATTATCAGCAAATTATTAATTACTTTATACAGCAATTATTAATATTACATTGTTAGTACATTATACACCACATTCCTAATAACACATTATTTATATAATTATTATGAATCCATTATTAGTGTATTATATTCCAAAATATTGTCAAATTATTCATACATTATATCCCAGATTATTTATAATAAATGTCTAGTACATTATACTCCAAATTATTATTAAATAATTAGTACATTATTTACAAATTATTAGTGTATTATATACCAAAACATTGTCAAATTATTCATACATTATATCCCAGATTATTTAGAATATATTTCTAGTACCTTATATCCAAAATTATTAATAAATAATTAGTACATTTTATAGCACATTATTATCAGCAAATTATTAGTTCCTTTATACAGCAATTATTAATATTACATTGTTAGTACATTATACACCACATTCCTAATAACACATTAATTATATAATTATTATGAATCCATTATTAGTGTATTATATTCCAAAATATTGTCAAATTATTCATACATTATATCCCAGATTATTTATAATAAATGTAGTACATTATACTCCAAATTATTATTAAATTAGCACATTATATAGCACATTATTATCAACAAATAATTAGTTCCTTTGTATGCCAATTATTAATATCACATTGTTAGTATATTATATTCACCAAATTATTCATTAACAAAATATGACAACTTTATATATTAAATTATCAACAATAAAATATTGATACATTCCAATTTATTAACAATAAATAATTAGTACATTACATCGCAAATTGCTAATAATAAACTATGTGTTATTATATTATTATCATAACATTTTAGTGTCTAATGTATTATTAATGAATTATTAGTACATTATTATTAGTTAATAATTATTAATAAATCCTTAGTACATTATATACATAAATACTATATTATTATATCACAACATTTTAGTACTTTATATACTAATGTATTAATAGTACATTATATACCAATTTATCATTATCAAATCATTAGTAAATTATTTCCCAATATATTATCATACTATTCTTACATAAAATACCAAAGTGTTATTCATACATTATTACATTTTATACTAATGTATTATTACTATTATTATTATTAACATCACATTATTAGTGCTTAATATACCACAATGTTATTCATAACTGTTAGTACATTGTATACTAAATAAATATTACCAAATTATTAGTAAACATATCTTACATTTTTATTAATTAATTATTAGTATCTTATTAAATCAATGTAGTATTCATACATAATAGTACAATATATATCAAAGTATTATTTATATATTAGTACATTATATACCAAATAATTATATTATTATTATCACAGTATTTCAGTACTGTATATACCAATGTATTTTTTGTACATTACACAATCAGAATGATCTACCAATTTATTATGATCAACTGATTTGTATATTAAATCCGAAAATACTGTCAAAAAATGATTACATTATATACCAAACTATTATTAACAAAATATTACTACTTTATATTAGTAATTATCACTAATAAGTCATTAGTGCATTATATCCCAACATATTAATAATACATCATTAGTAAATGATATACTAAATTAATTATAAGTCACTAGTACATTATATTCCAAACTATTATCAAACGAAATAATACTACTTTACATACCTAATTATTGTTAATAAATTATTAGTACATTATATGCCAAATTGTTATTCATGAATTATTAGTACACTTTATACCAATTTATTATGACTATTATTATCACTATTAGTACCTTTTATATCAAAATATTATTCACAAATATTATTACATTACATTAGATAATAAATTATTATTAACAAATTATCAGTAAAATATATATTAAATTATTAATTATTAGAAGCTTATAAACCAATGTATTAGTTATAAAAATTAGTACCTTATACATTAAAATATTATTCATACATTATTAGTACATAAATACAAAATTATTATTACATTACATACCAAATCATTATGAATACGTTATTAGTGCATTACAAAACCAAATTATTATTACATTATATACCAAATTATTTTTAAACAAAAGATTACTACTTTATGTATGTGATTATTATTATTTATTAGTACATAATATGCCAAATTGTTGATTCATAAATTATTAGTAGATTTTATACCAACTTATTATGACTATTATTATCACACTTTAGTACCTTATATACCAAAATATTATTAATAAATATTATTACACTACATTATATAATGAATGCCTGTCAGCACATTATATATTAAGTTATTATTAATTAATTATTAGAACCATATAAACCAATGTATTAGCCATAAATATGAGTACCTTATATATTAAATTATTATTCATACATTATTAGTACATAAATACAGAATTATTATTACGTTATACACCAAATTATTATTCATATATTATTAGTGCATTAAAAACCAAATGATTATTACATTATATACTAAACATTAGCACCTTATATAGCAAATGATCATTGATAATTATTAGAATATGAAATGATAGTTAAAGGGTATAGCAAAGAAGAAGGAATAGCAGCAGTGAGGGTAAGTACGATGATGTTTGATAGAGCGCCACCAGGTGATGTAGAGACGTATTGATGTTCCTGAGATGTCCAGAAGAAAACAAAGTGCTGGCAGGTCGGTGGCGACCACAGAAGCCAGCGGCGTGAAACAGGAAGTCGTTTAGGCCAACCTAGCGAGCAAATGGGCGGCCGAGATAAAAGAAGATAAAATAAATGAAGCCAAACCGGGCCGTAAAAGAAGAAAGGGAAGAGAAAGTAGTCGCTGCAGGAAAAGATGATTGGACTCAGCCTTGCAGAGAAATAAGAAGCTTCCGTTAATCCTCACACACAAAAAAAGATGACGTGAAAAATGTCATCAAGGTGACCCGACTTGAATTCCACACAGGAAGAATGTTGTCACCACTTTGTGTACTAGGAAGATTAGTAACACTAGTAATACCATGACATGCACGCTCTTGTGGGGCAAAACTCATGATCATTGTGTGAATGGACAAAACTCATAATCATTGCGTGAATGGACAAAACTCATGATCATTGTGTGAATGGACAAAACTCATGATCATTGTGAGAATGGACAAAACTCATGATCATTGTGTGAATGGCCAAAACTCATGATCATTGTGTGAATGGCCAAAACTCATGATCATTGTGTGAATGGACAAAACTCATAATCATTGCGTGAATGGACAAAACTCATGATCATTGTGTGAATGGACAAAACTCATGATCATTGTGAGAATGGACAAAATTCATGATCATTGTGTGAATGGCCAAAACTCATGATCATTGTGTGAATGGGCAAAACTCATAATTGTCTGAATGAACAAAACTCACGATCATTGGGTGAATGGGCAAAACTCATAATCATTGTGAGAATGGACAACACTCATAATCATTGTGAGAATGGCCTAAAACTCATGATAATTGTGTGAATGACCAAAACTCATGATCATTGCGTGAATGAACAAAACTCATGATCATTGTGTGAATGGACAAAACTCATGGTCATTGTGTGAATGGACAAAACACATGGTCATTGTGTGAATGGACAAAACTCATGATCATTATGAGAATGGACAAAACTCATGATCATTATGAGAATGGACAAAACTCATGATCATTGTGAGAATGGCCAAAACTCATGATCATTGTGTGAATGGCCAAAACTCATGATCATTGTGTGAATGGCCAAAACTCATAATTGTGTGAATGAACAAAACTCACGATCATTGGGTGAATGGGCAAAACTCATGATCATTGTGAGAATGGACACCACTCATGATCATTGTGAGAATGGACACCACTCATGATCATTGTGAGAATGGCCAAAACTCATGATCATTGTGTGAATGGCCAAAACTCATGATCATTGTGTGAATGGCCAAAACTCATGATCATTGTGTGAATGGCCAAAACTCACGGTCATTGTGTGAATGGACAAAACTCATGATCATTATGAGAATGGACAAAACTCATGATCATTGTGAGAATGGACAAAACTCATGATCATTGTGTGAATGGCCAAAACTCATGATCATTGTGTGAATGGCCAAAACTCATGATAATTGTGTGAATGAACAAAACTCAGGATCATTGTGTGAATGGCCAAAACTCAGGATCATTGTGAGAATGGACAAAACTCAGGATCATTGTGAGAATGGACATAACTCAGGATCATTGTGTGAATGGCCAAAACTAATGACCATTGTTTGAATGGCAAAAAGTCATGATCATTGTGTGAATGGCCAAGCATAATTTATTTAGTATTATTCCGCTGCAAAAGGCATCCGATTGGAAGCGTTCAAGAATCAAAACGTTGGACTCGTCCAGGAATCGTGAGTACCACAAAAAAAGAAGAGATAAAAATATCCCAGATTACCCAGAATTCCCGGTTTTCCAGAACATTTTGCCCATTGAAAATGAAAGGGACAATTTTCCAACATGCACAACTCCCACATTTCTCACCCGATTCAACCCGCTCCACCATCCACACACTCCACTCACCCTGACCCAGGGATTCACAGTTTTCCAAAGCCCTATTTTCACCTCTTCCTGGAAAGTTTTCGCAGTCCATATTTTTCAACCGCTTTTGACCATTTCACTTTCAAAACATTCCTCTAAGCTGGGACAAAATTCTCGATTTTCCTGAAATTCCAGGAACTCCAAAACTGTTAATACATCAACTAGAGATGTCCGATAATATCGGACTGCCGATATTATCGGCCGATAAATGCTTTAAAATGTAATATTGGAAATTATCGGTATCGGTTTGAAAATTATCGGTATCGGTTTCAAAAAGTAAAATGTATGACTTTTTAAAACGCCGCTGTGTACAAGGACGTAGGGAGAAGTACAGAGCGCCAATAAACCTTAAAGGCACTGCCTTTGCGTGCCGGCCCAGTCACATAATATCTACTGCTTTTCACACACACAAGTGAATGCAAGGCATACTTGGTCAACAGCCATACAGCTCACACTGAGGGTAGCCGTATAAACAACTTTAACACTGTTACAAATATGCGCCACACTGTGAACCCACACCAAACAATAATGACAAACACATTTCGGGAGAACATCCGCACCATAACACAACATAAACACAACAGAACAAATACCCAGAATCCCTTGCAGCACTAACTCTTCCGGGACGCTAAAATATACACCCCCTGCTACCGCCTACCCCTCCCCCCCGCCCCACACCTCAACTCCGCCCACCTCAACCTCCTCATGCTCTTTTTTTTTTCCATAACTCGAGTTGATTTATTTTGGAAAACCTCGTTACATTGTTTAATGCATCCAGCGGGGCATCACAACAAAATCAGGCATAATAATGTGTTAATTCCACGACTGTATATATCGGTATTGGTTGATATCGGAATCGGTAATTAAGGGTCGGACAACATCGGAATATTGGATATCGTCAAAAAAGCCATTATCGGACATCTCTAACGTCAACATTTTTCAAACAATTCCAAAAATTCCAACACCAACCCATTAATATCATCTAGGACAATTGTGCCAGTATCAATATTTATTAAAAATTCCAGTTTTACGGAACTCCCCATTCAAATGAATGGACTTATTCATAGTTATACAAACCATACCTGTACTTGAACTTGTACAATATACATTTACTTTTAGTCAACGCTACTATGTCTGAGTATGTGTGTGTAGCTTTAATGCTAATGAGCTGTGTTTGTCTTCGAAACAGTGTGTCATACGAATGTAACCTGTCTGTCATAAACATGACAGACAGTTTGACGAATATAACGTAAAAATTTTTTCGTAAACAAGAAAGAAAATTTACATTTTGACGAATGTAACATGATTTTTTGTAAACATGAAAGATAGTTTGCAGTCACATTAATGTAACGTAAGTTTTTCGTAAATATAAAAGACAATTCACAATAATACGAATATAACGTAAGTTTTTTCATAAACATGACAGACAGTTTGACGAATTTAACGTACACTTTTTTCGTAAACAAGAAAGAAAATTTACATTTGGACGAATGTAACATGATTTTTCGTAAACATGATAGATAGTTTGCTGTCACACGAATCTAACGTAAGTTTTTCGGAAATATAAAAGACAATTCACAATAGTATGAATATAACTTAAGTTTTTTCATAAACATGACAGTTTGACGAATTTAACGTACATTTTTTTGTAAACAAGAAAGAAAATTTAAAATTTTGACGAATGTAACATGATTTTTTGTAAACATGAAAGATAGTTTGCTGTCACACGAATGTAACGCAAGTTTTTTGGAAATATAAAAGACAATTCACAATAGTATGAATATAGAGTAAGTTTTTTCATAAACATGAAAGACAGTTTGCAGTCACACGAATGAAACGTAACTTTTTCGTAAATATAAAAGAAAATTCACAATAATACGAACATAACGTACGTTTTTTCATAAACATGAAAGATAGTTTGCAGTCACACCAATGTAACGAAAGTTTTTCGTAAATAAAAAAGACAATTTATAATACGAATATAACGTACGTTTTTTCATAAACATGACAGACAGTTTGACGAATTTAACGTAAATTTGTTTCGTAAACAAGAAAGGACATTTTCATTTTGACGAATATAACATGATTTTTCGTAAACATGAAAGATCATTTGCAGTCACACAAATGAAACGTAAGTCTTTTGTAAATATAAAAGACAATTCACAACAATACGAATGTAACGTAAGTTTTTTTCAAAAACATGAAAGACAGTTTGCAGTCACACGAATGTAACGTACGTTTTTCGTAAATATAAAAGACAATTCACAAGAATACGAATATAACGTAAGTTTTTTCATAAACATGACAGACAGTTTGACGAATAGGACGTAAATTTGTTTCGTAAACAAGAACGAACATTTTCATTTTGACGAATATATCATGATTTTTTGTAAACATGAAAGATAGTTTGTAGTCACACGAATATAACGAAAGTTTTTTCATAAACACGACACTTTGACGAATTTAACGTAAATTTTTTCATAAACAAGAAAGAAAATTTACAGTTTGACGAATATAACGTAAATTTTCTACGTAAACAAGAAAGAACATTTTCATTTTGACGAATATAACATGATTTTTCGTAAACATGAAAGATAGTTCGAAGTCACACTAATGTAAGTAAGTTTTACGTAAATATAAAAGACAATTCACAATAATACGAATATAACGTAAGTTTTTTTACAATCATGACAGTTTGACGAATTTAACGTACATTTTTTTCATAAACAAGAAAGAAAATTTACATTTTGACAAATGTAACATGATTTTTCGTAAACATGAAAGATAGTTTGCAGTCACACCAATGTAACAAGAGTTTTCGTAAATATAAAAGACAATTTATAATACAAATATAACGTAACTTTTTTTTCATAAACATGACAGACAGTTTGACGAATTTAACAAACATTTATTTCGTAAACAAGAAAGAAAATTGACATTTTAACGAATGTAAGATGATTTTTCGTAAACATGAAAGATAGTTTGCAGTCACATTAATGTAACGTAAGTTTTTCAAAAATATAAAAGACAATTCACAATAATACGAATATAACGTAAGTTTTTTCATAAACATGACAGAGTTTGACGAATATGACGTAAATGTGTTTCCAAAACAAGAAAGAACATTTTCATTTTCACGAATATATCATGATTTTTTGTAAACATGAAATATAGTTTGTAGTCACACGAATGTAACGTAAGTTTTTCGTAAATATAAGACAATTTACAATAACACGAATATAACGAAAGTTTTTTCATAAACACGACAGTTTGACGAATTTAACGTACATTTTTTCATAAACAAAAAAGAAAATTTACAGTTTGACGAATATAACGTAAATTTTCTTCATAAACAAGAAAGAACATTTTCATTTTGACGAATATAACATGATTTTTCGTAAACATGAAAGATAGTTTGAAGTCACACTAATGTAACGTACGTTTTTCGTAAATATAATAGACAATTCACAATAATATGAATGTGACGCAAGTTTTTTTCAAAAACATGAAAGACAGTTTGCAGTCACACGAATGTAATGTACGTTTTTCGTAAATATAAAAGGCAATTCACAATAATACGAATATAAGGTAAGTTTTTTGTAAACATGAAAGACAATTTGCAGTCACACGAATGTAACGTACGTTTTTCGTAAATATATAAGACAATTCACAATAAGGATATAACGTAAGTTTTTCCATAAATATGAAAGACAGATTGCAATCACACGGAAGTAACTTAAGTTTTTCGTAAATCTAAAAGACAATTCACAATAATACGAATGTAACGTAAGTTTTTCGGAAATCTAAAAGACAATTTAAGATAATACGAATGTAACGTAAGTTTTTTCATAAACATGTAAGGCAGTTTACAGTCCAACAAATGTAAATGTTTTCGTAAACATGAAAGGCAGTTCACAGTCCGACAAACGCAACATACATATATTTCATTAACATGAAAGACTGTTTACATGGGGCGCACCAGTGGCGGTATCGCGTCATCAAGGAAGAGATATTGTTTTAAGATGTGTAGCAAAGCCTGCCCTGAAACGCTGAACTTCAAAACCGAACATTTCAAAAGTGAGGGAGATGTTAGATTTTTATCACGTTGGTCCTTGTCAGCACATCTTTAAAGAAGTCACTTTTGCATTATAGGGAACAAATAAAGAACTTTGTAAAAACAACGTATGAAAGCTAACATGAGCTCATATTTTCCTTCCTCAAACAAGAGAATCTCTTTTTCTTTACCACAGTTTCCACGGCAGTAAAGCGTAGTTTACCGTCTTGATGGCTGAGAAGTAATGGAGCATTCCCCGGCCCCCCATGGTGTGATTAATGAAGCGTCACCTTGGTTACAGGAGGTCCCGGCGTAGGCCGACTGCGAGCAGTCGCACACGTAGCCGTTGCTCTTCTCGATGCACCTCCCCCTGTTGTGGCAAAGGCTGCTGGAGCCGCTGCAGTAGCCGGGGCAGCCGGCGCTCACGCCCGGGGTCATCTTGGCGCGCTCTTCCAGGTCCAAGCTCCGCCCGTTCACCATCAGGCTCCTGACGCAGCCCAAGAAGCCTCTCTGCAGCGACGTGGTGCCACCTGCCGAGACGAGCGGCTCGTTAGTGAACGCCGCTACTTTTTCTCCCCGCATGTGTTCTGACAACATTAGAGATCCTTTGGCGTCTTTAACGAGCTGAACGTACGTTTTGTCAAAAGAAAGAGTCCTCCGCAAAACTAAAGGGCTTTTTCGTAAAAATGTCACGTACGTTCTTTCGTCAACATTTAAGAAACGTTACCAGCCTGAAAAAATGTAAGGTTTTTGCTTAAATAATAAAGACAGTTTACAGTCCAACAAACGGAACATACATTTTTTTTGCTAATCATTTAAGTTTACAGTCCGAAAAATGTGACGTATGATTTTGCATAAATATTAAAGACAGTTTACAGCTCGGAAAAGTATAATGTACGTTGTTGCATGAATATTAAAGACAGTTTAAGGTCCGAAAAATTTAACATATGTTTTTGCGTAAATATTAAAGACAGTTTATAGTCCAAAAAATTTAACATACGTTTTTTTGCGTAAATATTAAAGACAGTTTACAGTCCAGCAAATGTAACATAATATATTTTGGTAACCATTAAAGACAGTTTATAGTCCGAAAAATTCAACATATATTTTTTGCGTGACTATTAAAGACAGTTTACAGTCCAACAAATGTAACATAATATTTTTTGGTAAACATTAAAGACAGTTTAACATAATTTAACGTATGATTTTGCATAAATATCAAAGACAGTTTACAGCTCGGAAAAATATAACGTACGTTTTTGCATGAATATTAAAGACAGTTTACAGTCCGAAAAATTTTACGTACGTTTTTGCGTAAAATATTAAAGACAGTTTAAAGTCCGAAAATTTTACCATTCATTTTTGCTTAAATATTAAAGACAGTTTACATTCCGAAAAATTTTACGTACGTTTTTGCGTGAACATTAAAAGACAGTTTAAAGTCCAACAAACGGAACATACATTGTTTTTGGTAATCATTTAAGTTTAGAGTCCGAAAAATGTGACGTATGATTTTGCATAAATATTAAAGACAGTTTACAGCTCGGAAAAATATAATGTACGTTGTTGCATGAATATTAAAGACAGTTTAAAGTCCGAAAAATTTAACATATGTTTTTGCGTAAATATTAAAGACAGTTTACAGTCCAAAAAATGTAACATAATATATTTTGGTAACCATTAAAGACAGTTTATAGTCCAAAGAATGTAACATATGTTTTGGCGTAAATATTAAAGACAGTTTACAGTCCGAAAAATTTTACGTACGTTTTTGCGTAAAATATTAAAGACAGTTTAAAGTCCGAAAATTTTACCATTCATTTTTGCTTAAATATTAAAGACAGTTTATAGTCCGAAACATTTTACGTACGTTTTTGGGTAATCATTAAAGACAGCTTACTGTCCGAAAAATGTAACATATGTTTTTGCGTAAATATTGAAGACAGTTTACAGTCCAACAAATGTCCGTCCATCCATCTTCTACCGCTTGTCCCTTTCGGGGTCGCGGGGGGTGTGCTGGAAATTTAATATCATATTTTTGGTAAACATTAAAGATAGTTTAGTGTCCAAAAAATTTTACCTATGATTTTGTATAAATAATAAAGACAGTTTACGTCTCAGAAAAATATAAGGTACGTTTTTGCATGGATATTAAAAGACAGTTTACAGTTTAGCAAATGTAACAATTCTTTTGGGTAATCATTAAAGTCAGTTTACGATCCAAAAAATGTAATGTACGTTTTTTTGTAAATATTAAAGACAGTTTACAGTCCAACAAATGTAACATAATATATTTTGGTAACCATTAAAGACAGTTTATAGTCCAAAGAATGTAACATATGTTTTTGCGTAAATATTAAAGACAGTTTATAGTCCGAAAAATTTAACATATGTTTTTTGCGTAAATATTAAAGACAGTTTACAGTCCAACAAATGTAACATAATATTTTTTGGTAAACATTAAAGACAGTTTAACATAATTTAACGTATGATTTTGCATAAATATTAAAGACAGTTTAAAACTCGGAAAAATATAACGTACGTTTTTGCATGAATATTAAAGACAGTTTACATTCCGAAATATTTTACGTACGTTTTTGCGTGAATATTAAAAGACAGTTTAAAGTCCAACAAACGGAACATACATTTTTTTTGGTAATCATTTAAGTTTACAGTCCGAAAAATGTGACGTATGATTTTGCATAAATATTAAAGACACTTTACAGCTCAGAAAAATATAATGTACGTTGTTGCATGAATATTAAAGACAGTTTAAAGTCCGAAAAATTTAACATATGTTTTTGCGTAAATATTAAAGACAGTTTATAGTCCGAAAAATTTAAAATACGTTTTTTGCGTAAATATTAAAGACAGTTTACATTCCGAAAAATTTTACGTACGTTTTTGCGTGAATATTAAAAGACAGTTTAAAGTCCAACAAATGGAACATACATTGTCTTTGGTAATCATTTAAGTTTAGAGTCCGAAAAATGTGACGTATGATTTTGCATAAATATTAAAGACAGTTTACAGCTCGGAAAAATATAATGTACGTTGTTGCATGAATATTAAAGACAGTTTAAAGTCCGAAAAATTTAACATATGTTTTTGCGTAAATATTAAAGACAGTTTACAGTCCAAAAAATGTAACATAATATATTTTGGTAACCATTAAAGACAGTTTATAGTCCAAAGAATGTAACATATGTTTTTGCGTAAATATTAAAGACAGTTTATAGTCCGAAAAATTTAACATATGTTTTTTGCGTAAATATTAAAGACAGTTTACAGTCCAACAAATGTAACATAATATATTTTGGTAACCATTAAAGACAGTTTATAGTCCAAAAAATTTAACATATGTTTTTGCGTAAATATTAAAGACAGTTTATAGTCCGAAAAATTTAACATATGTTTTTTGCGTAAATATTAAAGACAGTTTACAGTCCAACAAATGTAACATAATATTTTTTGGTAAACATTAAAGACAGTTTAACATAATTTAACGTATGATTTTGCATAAATATTAAAGACAGTTTACAGCTCGGAAAAATATAACGTACGTTTTTGCATGAATATTAAAGACAGTTTACATTCCGAAAAATTTTACGTACGTTTTTGCGTGAATATTAAAAGACAGTTTAAAGTCCAACAAACGGAACATACATTGTTTTTGGTAATCATTTAAGTTTAGAGTCCGAAAAATGTGACGTATGATTTTGCATAAATATTAAAGACAGTTTACAGCTCGGAAAAATATAATGTACGTTGTTGCATGAATATTAAAGACAGTTTAAAGTCCGAAAAATTTAACATATGTTTTTGCGTAAATATTAAAGACAGTTTATAGTCCGAAAAATTTAACATAGGTTTTTTTGCGTAAATATTAAAGACACTTTACAGTCCAAAAAATGTAACATAATATATTTTGGTAATCATTAAAGACAGTTTATAGTCCAAAGAATGTAATATATGTTTTTGCGTAAATATTAAAGACAGTTTAAATTCCGAAAAATTTAACATATGTTTTTTTTGTAAATATTAAAGACAGTTTACAGTCCAACAAATGTAACATAATATATTTTGGTAACCATTAAAAGACAGTTTACAGTCCAAAGAATGTAACATATGTTTTTGCGTAAATATTAAAGACAGTTTATAGTCCGAAAAATTTACCATATGTTTTTTGCGTAAATATTAAAGACAGTTTACAGTACAACAAATGTAACATAATATTTTTTGGTAAACATTAAAGACAGTTTAATATAATTTAACGTATGATTTTGCATAAATATTAAAGACAGTTTACAGCTCGGAAAAATATAACGTACGTTTCTGCACGAATATTAAAGACAGTTTACATTCCGAAAAATTTTACGTACGTTTTTGCGTGAATATTAAAAGACAGTTTAAAGTCCAACAAACGGAACATACATTTTTTTTGGTAATCATTTAAGTTTACAGTCCGAAAAATGTGACGTATGATTTTGCATAAATATTAAAGACAGTTTACAGCTCGGAAAAATATAATGTACGTTGTTGCATGAATATTAAAGACAGTTTAAAGTCTGAAAAATGTAACATATGTTTTTGCGTAAATATTAAAGACAGTTTATAGTCTGAAAAATTTAACATACGTTTTTTTGCGTAAATATTAAAGACAGTTTACAGTCCAAAAAATGTAACATAATATATTTTGGTAACCATTAAAGACAGTTTATAGTCCAAAGAATGTAACATATGTTTTTGCGTAAATATTAAAGACAGTTTAAATTCAGAAAAATTTAACATATGGTTTTTTTGTGAATATTAAAGACAGTTTACAGTCCAACAAATGTAACATAATATATTTTGGTAACCATTAAAGACAGTTTATAGTCCAAAGAATGTAACATATGTTTTTGCGTAAATATTAAAGACAGTTTATAGTCCGAAAAATTTAACATATGTTTTTTGCGTAGATATTAAAGACAGTTGACAGTCCAACAAATGTAACATAATATTTTTTGGTAAACATTACAGACAGTTTAACATAATTTAACGAATGATTTTGCATAAATATTAAAGACAGTTTACAACTCGGAAAAATATAACGTACGTTTTTGCATGAATATTAAAGACAGTTTACATTCCGAAAAATTTTACGTACGTTTTTGCGTGAATATTAAAAGACAGTTTACAGTCCAACAAACGGAACATACATTTTTTTTGGTAATCATTTAAGTTTACAGTCCGAAAAATGTGACGTACGATTTTGCATAAATATTAAAAACAGTTTACAGCTCGGAAAAATATAATGTACGTTGTTGCATGAATATTAAAGACAGTTTAAAGTCCGAAAAATGTAACATATGTTTTTGCGTAAATATTAAAGACAGTTTATAGTCCGAAAAATTTAACATACGTTTTTTGCGTAAATATTAAAGACAGTTTACAGTCCAACAAATGTAACATAGTATATTTTGGTAATCATTAAAGACAGTTTATAATCCAAAAAATTGTACATATGTTTTTGCGTAAATGTTAAAGACAGTTTATAGTCCGAAGAATTTAACATATGTTTTTTGCGTAAATATTAAAGACAGTTTACAGTCCAACAATTTACAGTTAGACGTATTTAATGTACGTTTTTTCGTAAACATGAAAGACAATTTACAGTCCAAAAAAATGTCATGTACATTATTTCGTCAACATTTTTCCATAAATATTAAAGAGTTGACAGTCCAACAAATGTAACATATTTTTTTTGGCACACATTAAAGGTGGTTTACAGTTCAAAAAATTGTACGTACTATTTTCGTAAACATCAAAGACAAGTCTACAGTCCGACAAATGCATTAGAGGTTTTTTTGTAAACATGTAAGACATTTTACAGTCCGACAAATGTTATACATTTTTCGTGACAGAAAATTAACGGTTTGATCAGTGTAATATTCATTTTTATCGTAAACAAGAAATACAATTTACAGTTAGATGAATGTAACTTAAATTTTTTCGTAAACATGAAAGAACATTTAGAGTTAGATGAACATAAGGTAATTTTTTTCGTTAACATGAAATACAGTTCAGTCGTACAAATGTAACATACGTTTTTTGTAAACATCAAAGACAAGTTTAAAGTCCGACAAATATTAACACACATTTTTAGTAAACATAAAAAATAGTTAAATGTAACCTAGTTTTTTTCATAAACATGAAAGACAGTTAACAGTCTGACAAATACAACGTACATTTTTTATCTTAAACGTTAAATACATTTTACAGTTAGACGAATGTAATGTAAGTTTTTTTTCGCTAACATGAAATACAGTTTACAGCCATACAAATATAACAAACGTTTTTCATAAACATCGGAGATAGTTTATAGTTCGACAACATACATTTTTCCTAAACATGAAAAACAGTTTAATGTAACGTAGGTTTTTCCACAAACATGAAAGACAGTTAACATTCTGACGAATATAACGTAAATTTTTTGTAATCATGAAAGAAAATTTACAGAGACAAAAGTAACGTGCGTTTTTCGTAAACATGAAATACAGCTTACAATAATATGAATGTAGAGTAAGTTTTTTGTATCCATGAAAGATAGTTTACAGTCCGATAAATGTAACATACATTTTTTTTTATAAACATGAAAAACAGTTAACAGTCCGACGAATGTAACGAGCATTTTTCGTAAACATGAAAGACAATTTACTGTTAGACTGTAAAGTTTTTTCTTAAACATAAAAGACAGTTTACAGTCCGACGAATGTAACATTTGTTTTTTACGCAAACATTAAAAGCGGAGGCAAATGTTTTTCGACAATTTCTCACATTTCTGTTTACAAAAACCTGTGTTCGATCCTCTTTCAAGATAAAAGTTGCGTTTACCTACGAAGAGCTGGCTGCTCAGCTTCAAGGGCAGCTGGCGGTCAGCGGCGGCCGCCAGGAAGCGTGCGGGGAGCTGGTCCACCTGCAGCGACGCCTCCTTGACGTTGTGGTCCGCCCTCACGTGGTGCCACTGGCGGTCGTTCAGCGGAACGTGGGACTTTACCGACAGCACCGCCGCGCCGCTTCCCGCGTCGAAAGAAAAGGACACCGTGGAGGGAGCTGAAAAACATATACACACAGTTTATATATACATATATATTTATATATATATTAGGGCTGTCAAATGATTAAAATTTTTAATCAGATTAATCACAGCTTAAAAATTAATTAATCATGATTAATCACCATTCGAACTATGTCCAAAATATGCCATTAACTGTATATTTTTGTGGGAATTGAAAGATAAATGACAGAAGACATGTGCATTTAACATATGTATGCATGTTTATTTTAATAACATCCTGTTTTTTACAATGACATTTCCTCGTCAAAATAGGAAAACAAAATAGGATGGCGTCTCTTATTTAAATGAAACTGAAATAGTAAAACAAAATAGGATGGTGTCTCCTTCTGTAACACACTAGCCATCTTGGCCATTTCTCTTCAACAAAGGAAAAACAAAGAGATTTCTCTTTTTTATCAAACCAAAAGAACATGGCCTACACAATTACATGTGGCCCGCTTCTCTATTCATCCTTTAGCCAGTTACTGAGGCAAACCAATTTGTCCACATTTTCTGAGAGTAAAGCTGACCGCTTCTTTTGCACAATGTGACCGGCAAGTGAGAAGAGTCTTTCACAGGGAACTGAGGATGCAGGAGTGGCTAGATATTTCCGAGCCAACGGAGCCAGCTTGTCATGGGCTCCTGCATGAGATGACCACCACTGCAAGGGACAGTCCGTCATTTCAATGGTGGGCTCTGCTCTGTACCTGTGTAAGGCTCTGTCAGGCTGTACCTCTTCATCTGATTCTGAATCTGAGCCCAGCTGTAGAAGAAGGTTCATTTTCTT
Organism: Entelurus aequoreus; assembly: GCF_033978785.1. NCBI lineage: Eukaryota > Metazoa > Chordata > Actinopteri > Syngnathiformes > Syngnathidae > Entelurus > Entelurus aequoreus. The sequence goes on from NC_084740.1 coordinate 68,038,475, forward strand.
CTTGGGTGGCCCATCTTCAGTAGTGTGTGAAGGTCTTCCAGGTGATTCACGCAGAAGGCCTCCAAGTTTGGTCCACACCTCCTCTCTGTCTGCCTTGGGCACACTTTTCAAGTCCTTAAAACGTGGGTCCAGTGCGGTTGCAATCTTGAGCCATGCATTGTTGGTGTGTTCTTGGCGGGAGCCTAGGTCGTCTTTGAATTTGGTCTTAAATCTAATCATGTATGCAGGGTCCTCATCAGAAGTTTCCATTACACGGTGTAAGTGGCAGAGGGCAGGTAGTACCACTGAGCAGGAGACGTAGGCCTCCCCACCCAGGATCTGAGTCACATACCTGCAGTGGAAAACACACACACACACACACACACAGAGAGAGAGACACAGAGACAGATACACACACACACACACACACACACACACACACACACACACACACAGACACAGAGACAGATACACACACACACACACACACACACACACACACACACACACAGAGACAGACAGACACACACACACACACACACACACACAGACAGACAGATACACACACACACACACACACACAGCCACAGACAGACACACACACACACACACAGACAGATACACACACACACACACACAGACAGACAGACACAGACAGACAGACACACACACACACACACACAGACAGACACACACAGACAGACACACACACACACAGAGACAGACACACACAGACACACACACACACACACACACACACACACACACACACACACACAGAGAGAGAGAGAGAGAGAGAGAGAGAAGGAGAAAGACTCAAGTAAATTACTTGAATGCAAGTTGTTACATTTAATAGTAGATTAACGTTTGGTTTAATAATTTAATTTCAGCCTACAATGAATTTCCACATTATATGATGGAAGGCTTACCGGCAGGGCTCTAGAAGGGTCTCCAGTCTCTGGAGTTTATCCCATTCTGCTGGCGTCAGCATGACGAGATTATGCTGCTGTTGATCCAGGGTTGCTTTTATTGCTGCTTGATTGGGGATGATGCGTTTGACCATTTCAAGTGTGGAATTCCACCGCGTTGGAACGTCTTGGATCAGTGGCTCCTGCTGCTGTCCGAGTTTCACCTGCTCTGCATTCAGCTCCGTTAAGTTTGCCGGGCTGTGTTTAAAATGTCCCACAATCTTGCGACACTTGGCTAATGCAGGAACAAATCCGCTGTCAGCGAGACTCACAGTGATGCTTCTCTGTATGACGTGCGCGATACAGGGCATATGCTCGTATGGTAGAATACGAGCCGCAGCAATCATATTGCGTGCACTGTCAGTCCCAATGGTTGTAACTTTTCTTTCAATTTCCCACTTGCATGCCACAGTTTGAAACTGTTCTGCACATGCCTCTGCAAAGTGGCGTTCTTCCGTTTTCATTATAGTTAGCGCAAAGGACTGCAATTCCCATGCTTTAGTTATTAAATGTGCAGTTACTCCCAAGTAATTTGTGTTACTCACTGACGTCCAGTGGTCTCCTGTCAGGGCGACATATTCCGCTTGAGCTAAAGCCGCCTCTTTTTTCCCCTTTTCTGTTTCATAGAGTGCGTGGATACTTTTCATTATTGTGCCTCTGCATGGTGGCTTGTAGGATGTATCGAGGGACGCCACTTTCAAAACATCAGCGAAGCCCTTATCTTCAACAATGCAAATCGGTCTACAGTCCTTTGCGACCCATTTGGCAATTGTGTTAGTTAATTTATCCGAGTTGGACTTGCTTACTGGTCTGCGTTCACTCAGGGTTGTCTGACGCAAGCCAGGTGTAGCACTGGAAGCCCCCACAAATGCATGTTTAGCGTTGAGATGGTATTTAAGGCTTGAACAGGTTCGGTGAAACTGAAACTCTCTGTTGCAGTGCGTACAAATGACTGTCTGTTTATTTATTGTTCCATCTTTGTTCTTCTTAAACTTAAATCCCTCCAGAGGGCCAACCTGTTCGTCTTGCTCCATGTTGCTGCTCCGTTCAGTGTCGGGAGGAATTATGGGAAGTATGGGTGGAGGGATTCTGCGCATGCGTTAATTACGTTAAAAAATTTAACGTAATTAATTCCAAAAATTAATTAACGCCGTTAACGCGATAATTTTGACAGCCCTAATATATATGTATATATGTGTATATTGTTGCCTGCGACCAGCTCTTCCTCCAATGGGGAATTCAAATTGCTAGTCTCTCCCAGGTTCTTTCTATGGCACATAAGCTGAAGTTTAAATTAATCACCAGGCAGTAGTTGGTATTTTGTGGTTTATTCTCAAAGCTTTGAAAACAAACGTTAGACCAATCCAGTACAGAAGCGTTCACTAGCCCAGCCAAGATCGATCTTTTCCCCCAAACCCACGGAAGTGCTGTTTTCTTCCATCTCTCCCTCGCTCCCACTCCCGTTATTATGTCTACTCCCTGAGTTATCTCTGCACTCCTGCATTCCAAACTATCAAGGCCGACACTACTTGCAGATTGAAAGAACAAATTGGAAGAACACTAGCTGTTTTGTAATATGACTATGAAAATAAAGAAGTAACACTTAAATATGGATATATGAAAAAAATCTTCTTCCACCAATATATATATATATATATATATATATATATATATATATATATATATATATATATATATATATATATATATATATATATATATATATATATATATATATATAGCGTGAATACAATATATATACAAATATTAGTACTGTGAATAGACAATGGGATTCAGAACATCACGTCTGGCTTTTAAAAGGAAAAGCACTTTAGTTGGACAAGAAGTCGCTGACAGAGTGGAGTGCATGCTTTCATTATTCACGTACATTTTCACACATTGCATCGCACTCCAAAGGCCTTTTTAATGCTGTCACCTCCATCGAGGTCACGTTCAAGAGCTCCCGGTGGCCAATCACTCATATGTAGATATACAGTTGATTAAAAAGCTAAATAGGAGTATTAACAATGGCATTATCTACTGTTTTATTCCTTTATGTTTTAAAGCAGGGGGGCTCCAACTTTTTACACAGAGGGCAGCATACTGGAAAGTCAAAAGAAGAGGGGGCCATTTTGATGTTTTTGAATTTTTTAAAAATGCTAAAAACAGATGTTTTGTATATTTAAAGACAAAACTTTGTATTATAGATTTAAAAAAGTATATTATTATTAAGAATGAGTATCAAAATTGCACCTTTTTCTCATTATATTACATCTTTTTGTTTTTTTTAATCTTACATTTTTACTGTTTTTTTCCCAACAATATGTTGTGGATCTCTTCCTGTAAGAATATAATAATAATTATAATAACAATATTATTATGCCGCACTTGGTAATCACCAACGATGTCCATTTCTGGTGTCTTGAGTGTGTGTGCATGTTTTTTGAAAAAATAAATAAATAAATAATATATCTACTGTTTTTTTTTCTTTTAATTACTGTAAATTGTTTTTATTGATATTTTTACAGTAAAACTGATTTATTTTGGAGAGGGAGGGGGGGGGGGGGGGTTGCCATAAAATTTAAGGTCGTTTTAATTACTGTAAATTGGTTTAATTGTTATTTTTATGGTAAAACTGATTTTTTTTTTGCAATAAAATCTGTTTTTTTTCTTTTAATTACTGTAAATTGTTTTTATTGATATTTTTACAGTAAAACTGTGATTTTTTTTTGGGGGGGAGGGGAGGTTGCCATAAAATCAAAGGTCGTTTTAATTACTGTAAATTGGTTTTATTGTAATTTTTACGGTAATGCTCTGATTTTTTATTTTTTTGCAATAAAATCTACTGGGTTTTTTTCTTTTAATTACTGCAAATTGCTTTTATTGATACTTTTACTGTAAAACTGTGATTTTTTTTTTGGGGGGGGGGGGGTTGCCATAAAATCTAAGATCGTTTTAATTACTGTAAATTGGTTTAATTGTTATTTTTATGGTAAAACTCAGATTTTTTTTTTTTTTTTTTGCAATAAAATCTACAGTTTTTTTTCTTTTAATTACTGTAAATTGTTTTTATTGATATTTTTACAGTAAAACTGTGATTTGTTTTGGGGGGTGGGGGGGTTGCCATAAAATCTAAGGTCGTTTTAGTTACTGTAAATTGGTTTAATTTGTATTTTTATGGTAAAACTCTGATTGGTTTTTTTTTTGCCATAAAATCTACTGTTGTTTTATTACTGTAAATAGTAAATTGGTTGGATTGTTATTTTTACTGTAAAATTGTGATTTGGGGCTTTTTTTGCGATAAAATCTACCGTTGTTTTTAATTAGTGTAAAAAATAAATTGGTTTTATTATTTTTACGGTAACACTGTGATTTGTTGTTGTTTTTTTGCCATAAAATCTACAGTTGTTTTAATTACTGTAAATAGTAAATTGGTTTTATTGTTACTTTTACGGTAAAACTGTGATTTTAATTTTTTTTTTGCCATAAAATCTACGGTCGTTTTTCTTTTAATTACTGTAAATTGTTTTTATTGATATTTGTACAGTAAAACTGATTTTTTTTGGGGGGGTTGCCATAAAATCTAAGGTCGTTTTAGTTACTGTAAATTGGTTTAATTGTTATTTTTACGGTAAAACTCTGATTTGTTTTGTTTTTTTGCCATAAAATCTACTGTTGTTTTATTACTGTAAATAGTAAATTGGTTGTATTGTTATTTTCACTGTAAAATTGTGATTTGGGGCTTTTTTGCGATAAAATCTACCGTTGTTTTTAATTAGTGTAAAAAATAAATTGGTTTTATTATTTTTACGGTAAAACTGATTTTTTTTTTTTTTTTTGCCATAAAATCTACAGTTGTTTTAATTACTGTAAATAGTAAATTGGTTTTATTGTTACTTTTACGGTAAAACTGTGATTTTTTTATTTATTTTTGCCATAAAATCTACGGTCGTTTTTCTTTTAATTACTGTAAATTGTTTTTATTGATATTTGTACAGTAAAACTGATTTTTTTTTGGGGGGGGTTGCCATAAAATCTAAGGTCGTTTTAATTACTGAACATTGGTGTAATTGTTATTTTTACGGTAAAACTCTATGATTTTTATTATTTTTTTGCCATAAAATCTACTGTTGTTTTATTAAATAGTAAATTGGTTTTATTGTTATTTTTACTGTAAAATTGTGATTTGAGGCTTTTTTTGCGATAAAATCTACCGTTGTTTTTAATTAGTGTAAAATGTTAATAGGTTTTATTGTTACTTTTACGGTAAAACTGTGATTTTTTTTTCTCCATAAAATCTACGGTCGTTTTTCTTTTAATTACTGTAAATTCTTTTTATTGATATTTGTACAGTAAAACTGATTTTTTTTTGGGGGGGGGGGGTGGAGGGGGGGGGTTTGCCATAAAATCTAAGGTTGTTTTAGTTACTGTAAATTGGTTTAATTGTTATTTTTACGGTAAAACTGATTTGGTTTTTTTTTTTGCCATAAAATCTACTGTTGTTTTATTACTGTAAATAGTAAATTGGTTTTATTGTTATTTTTACTGTAAAATTGTGATTTGAGGCTTTTTTTGCGATAAAATCTACCGTTGTTTTTAATTAGTGTAAAAAATAAATTGGTTTTATTATTTTTACGGTAAAACTGATTTTTTTTTTTTTTTTTTGCCATAAAATCTACAGTTGTTTTAATTACTGTAAATAGTAAATTGGTTTTATTGTTACTTTTACGGTAAAACTGTGATTTTTTAATTTATTTTTGCCATAAAATCTACGGTCGTTTTTCTTTTAATTACTGTAAATTGTTTTTATTGATATTTGTACAGTAAAACTGATTTTTTTTGGGGGGGGAGGGGGGGTTGCCATAAAATCTAAGGTCGTTTTAGTTACTGTAAATTGGTGTAATTGTTATTTTTACGGTAAAACTCTATGATTTTTTTAATTTTTTGGCCATAAAATCTACTGTTGTTTTATTACTGTAAACAGTAAATTGGTTTTATTGTTATTTTTACTGTAAAATTGTGATTTGAGGCTTTTTTTGCGATAAAATCTACCGTTGTTTTTAATTAGTGTAAAATGTTAATTGGTTTTATTGTTACTTTTACGGTAAAACTGTGATTTTTTTTTTGCCATAAAATCTACGGTCGTTTTTCTTTTAATTACTGTAAATTCTTTTTATTGATATTTGTACAGTAAAACTGTGATTTTTTTTTGGGGGGGGGGGGGTGGGGGTTTGCCATAAAATCTAAGGTCGTTTTAATTACTGAACACCGGTGTAATTGTTATTTTTACGGTAAAACTCAGATTTTATTTTTTTTTGCCATAAAATCTACTGTTGTTTTATTACTGTAAATAGTAAATTGGTTGTATTGTTATTTTTACTGTAAAATTGTGATTTGGGGCTTTTTTTGTGATAAAATCTACCGTTGTTATAAATTAGTGTAAAAAGTAAATTGGTTTTATTATTTTTACCGTAAAACTCTGTGATTTTGGGGTTTTTTTGCCATAAAATCTACAATTGTTTTAATTACTGTAAATAGTAAATTGGTTTTATTGTTACTTTTACGGTAAAACACTGTGATTTTTTATTTTTGCCATAAAATCTATGGTAATTTTTACAGCGTATCGCGGTAAATGAAAAAAGCGCTAATATTTCTATTTTTAGAGTAAATTATGAAAGGCCAGTTTTTACTGTAAAATCTATGATTGTTGTTTGTAAGTGAAAGTGTAGTGTGTGTGTGTGTGTGTGTGTGTGTGTGTGTGTGTGGGAGGGAGTGTGATGGCGCTAACTCACAGCTAAGCTCCACCCGGACAAAGTGTTTGAGGTCCAGGCTCTCCACAAAGACGCCAGAAGGAGCGCTGGTCTTGAAGTAGAAGGAGATGTCGGAGGCGGGTGAGGGCGGTGAGGCGGGGAAGTAAAGGTAGGACGACTCCTGGTAGAAGGTGGCGGCGTTCCACAGGGACTCTGAGGGAGGAACACAAACAGAGGATTTCAGGCCACACTGAAAATGTTTTAAAAGTGGGATATCATTACAAAAAAAGTCAGAATATTACACAAAAATGTTTTTATTTTACCAAAGATTTGTTTTTCTAAGGGAAACAAAACCTTCTTGATAAAAAGTCAGAATTTTACAAAAAATATGTTGCTAACATTACATTTTAACATCATGCTAGGTTAGAGACAATATTATAGCAATGTTAACCACGTGCTAACATTACATTTTTACATCGTGCTAGGTTAGCAACACTAGCAAAGCTATGTGAGCTACATGCTAATATAACATTTTTAAATCATGCTAGGTTAGCAACACTAGCATAGCTTTGTGAGCTACATGCTAATATTACATTTTTAAATCATGCTAGGTTAGCAACACTAGCATAGCTTTGTGAGCTACATGCTAATAGAAAATTTTTAAATCATGCTAGGTTAGCAACACTAGCATAGCTTTGTGAGCTGCATGCTAATATTACATTTTTAAATCATGCTAAGTTAGCAACACTATCATAGCTTTGTGAGCTACATGCTAATATTATATATTTTTAAATCATGCTAGGTTAGCAACACTAACATAGCTATGTGAGCTACATGCTAATATTACATTTTTAAATCATGCTAGGTTAGTGTCACTAGCATAGCTATGTGATCTACATACTTATATTACATTTTTAAATCATGCTACTTTACCAACAATAGCATAGCTATTTGAGCTACATGCTAACATTATATTTTAAAATCTTGCTAGGTTAGCAACACTACCATAGCTATGTGAGCTACATGCTAACAATACATTTTAACATCATGCGAGGTTAGAAACAATATTATAGCAATGCTAGCTACATGCTAACATCACATTTCTCAATGATCAACACTAACATAGCTATGTGAGCTACATGCTAATATTACATTTTTAAATCATGCTAGGTTAGTGTCACTAGCATAGCTATGTGATCTACATACTTATATTACATTTTTAAATCATGCTACTTTACCAACAATAGCATAGCTATTTGAGCTACATGCTAACATTATATTTTAAAATCTTGCTAGGTTAGCAACACTAGCATAGGTATGTGAGCTACATGCTAACAATACATTTTAACATCATGCGAGGTTAGAAACAATATTATAGCAATGTTAGCTACATGCTAACATCACATTTCTCAATGATCAACACTAACATAGCTTTATGAGCAACATTCTAACATTACATTTTAACATCACGCTAGGTTAAAAATATTATGATAGCAATGGTAGCTGTAGGCTAACATTACATGTTAACATCATGCTAAGTTAGCAACATTAGCATTGCTATATGAGCTACATGCTGACATTACATTTTAACATCACGCTAGGTTAAAAATATTATGATAGCAATGGTAGCTGTAGGCTAACATTACATGTTAACATCATGCTAAGTTAGCAACATTAGCATTGCTATATGAGCTACATGCTGACATTACATTTTAACATCACGCTAGGTTAAAAATATTATGATAGCAATGTTAGCTATAGGCTAACATTACATGTTAACATCATGCTAAGTTAGCAACATTAGCATTGCTATATGAGCTACATGCTAACATTACATTTAACATAACGCTAGGTTAAAAATATTATGATAGCAATGTTAGCTATAGGCTAACATTACATGTTATCATGCTAAGTTAGCAACATTAGCATTGCTATATGAGCTACATGCTAACATTACTTTTTAACATCACGCTAGGTTAAAATATTATGATAGCAATGTTAACTATAGGCTAACATTACATGTTCACATAATGCTGAGTTAGCAACATTAGCATTGCTATATGAGCTACATGCAAACATTACTTTTCAACATCACGCTAGGTTAAAATATTATGATAGCAACGTTAACTATAGGCTAACATTACATGTTCACATAATGCTGAGTTAGCAACATTAGCATTGCTATATGAGCTACATGCTAATATTACATTTTAACATCACGCTGGGTTAAAAATATTATGATAGCAATGTTAGCTTTAGGCTAACATTACATGTTAACATCATGCTAAGTTAGCAACATTAACATTGCTATGTGAGCTACATGCTAACATTACATTTTAACATCAAGCTAGGTTAAAAATATTATGATAGCAATGTTAGCTGTAGGCTAACATTACATGTTAACATCATGCTAAGTTAGCAACATTAGCATTGCTATATGAGCTACATGCTAATATTACATTTTAACATCACGCTAGGTTAAAAATATTATGATAGCAATGGTAGCTTTAGGCTAACATTACATGTTAACATCATGCTAAGTTAGCAACATTAGCATTGCTAGATGAGCTACATGCTACCATGACATTTTAACATCAATTTAGGTTAGCAACACTAGCATAGCTATTTACACTTTCACATTTGCACTCAGATTTGTGGAAATATTTGTTTTGAAAAGCCGTGCTACTAAATCACATCAGTCAGGTCAGGTGTCTGTGTGGTCACCTACTGTCTCCATAGCAACGCAGAGGCCCCACGTGGTAGACGGCCTGCGATCCAGCCCTGCCGATATCGCCGATGACGAGCTGGCTGAGCGGCAGGTGGTCTTTGTAGGAGAGGACGCCTGTATCGTTGCTCCTGTGACACGCACACAAATAAGCATCATTCTTCTGAGCACACAAGTCGGGGTGAAGACGTGGAAAGTATTTATCAGCGGGGAAGGAGGCGCCTGTGGAAATATGCAGAAGGATTAAGACGTGGAAAAAAACACTTTAAGCCTTTGGGAGGCAGAAAGACTGGAGTGAAGCATAATAGTTTGATGACTGCATTATTCTGGAGGAGCTCCGACTTGAAATGTGGACCACAGTGCAAGATTGATGAATTATTGCTCTTAACAATGCTGGGAGGTCACTTTTTATACTGCAATATTAGGAGAAAAACACTGTAAGATAGAAACACTAGCATGGCTATGTGAGCTACATGCTAACATTATATTTTAACATCATTCTAGGTTAGAAACACTATGTGAGCTACATGCTAACATTATATTTTAACATCATTCTAGGTTAGAAACACTATGTGAGCTACATGCTAACATTATATTTTAACATCATTCTAGGTTGGAAACACTATGTGAGCTACATGCTAACATTACCCCCAAAAATGCGACTTATACTCCAGTGTGACTTATATATGTTTTTTTCCTTCTTTTTTATGCATTTTCGGCCGGTGCGACTTATACTCCGGAGCGACTTATACTCCGAAAAATACGGTAGCTAGAGAGAATGTTAGGTAGATGAATAAAAACATAATATAAATAGATAGACGAACACATAACATGCTAGCAAGGTAGATGAAAACATAACCTGCTAGCTAGATGGACAAAAACATAACTTGCTAGCTTGATAAACAAAAACATAACGTGCCTGCTAGGTAGACAAAAACGGAGCATAATAGCTAGAGAGACGAAAACACAACATGCTAGGTAGACAAAATAATCAACATGCTAGCTTGAAAGACAAAAACATAACATGCTAGCTGGGTAGATAAAAACATAGCATGCTAGCTCGATAGATGAAAAAATAACATGCTAGCTGGGTAGATAAAAACTTAACGCGCTAGCTGGATAGACGAAAACACAACATGCTAGGTAGACAAAATAATCAACATGCTAGCTCGAAAGACAAAAACATAACATGCTAGCTGGGTAAATAAAAACATAGCATGCTAGCTAGCTAGAAAACAACATAACATGCTAGCTGGGTAAATAAAAACATAGCATGCTAGCTAGATAGAAAAAAACATAACATGCTAGCTGGGTAGATAAAAACATAGCATGCTAGCTCGATAGATGAAAAAATAACGCGCTAGCTGGATAGACGAAAACACAACATGCTAGCTAGGTAGACAAAATAATCAACATGCTAGCTCGAAAGACAAAAACATAACATGCTAGCTGGGTAAATACAAATGTTGCATGCTAGCTAGATATACGAAAACACAACATGCTAGCTGGGTAAATAAAAACATAGCATGCTAGATAGATAGAAAACAACATAACATGCTAGCTGGGTAAATAAAAACATAGCATGCTAGCTAGATAGAAAACAACATAACATGCTAGCTGGGTAGATAAAAACATAGCATGCTAGCTCGATAGATGAAAAAATAACATGCTAGCTGGGTAGATAAAAACTTAACGCGCTGGCTGGATAGGCGAAAACACAACATGCTAGCTGGGTAAATAAAAACATAACATGCTAGCTCGATAGATGAAAAAATAACATGCTAGCTGGATAGACGAAAACACAACATGCTAGCTAGGTAGACAAAATAATCAACATGCTAGCTCGAAAGACAAAAACATAACATGCTAGCTGGGTAAATAAAAATGTTGCATGCTAGCTAGATATACGAAAACACAACATGCTAGCTGGGTAAATAAAAACATAGCATGCTAGCTAGATATACGAAAACAACATAACATGCTAGCTGGGTAAATAAAAACATAGCATGCTAGCTAGATAGAAAACAACATAACATGCTAGCTGGGTAGATAAAAACATAGCATGCTAGCTCGATAGATGAAAAAATAACATGCTAGCTGGGTAGATAAAAACATAGCATGCTAGCTCGATAGATGAAAAAATAACGCGCTAGCTGGATAGACGAAAACACAACATGCTAGCTAGGTAGACAAAATAATCAACATGCTAGCTCGAAAGACAAAAACATAACATGCTAGCTGGGTAAATAAAAATGTTGCATGCTAGCTAGATATACGAAAACACAACATGCTAGCTGGGTAAATAAAAACATAGCATGCTAGCTAGATAGAAAACAACATAACATGCTAGCTGGGTAAATAAAAACATAGCATGCTAGCTAGATAGAAAACAACATAACATGCTAGCTGGGTAGATAAAAACATAGCATGCTAGCTCGATAGATGAAAAAATAACATGCTAGCTGTGTAGATAAAAACTTAACGCGCTAGCTGGATAGACGAAAACACAACATGCTAGCTGGGTAAATAAAAACATAACATGCTAGCTCGATAGATGAAAAAATAACATGCTAGCTGGATAGACGAAAACACAACATGCTAGCTAGGTAGACAAAATAATCAACATGCTAGCTCGAAAAAGACAAAAACATAACATGCTAGCTTGGTAGATAAAAACACAACATTGAGCTGGATAGGCGAAAAAATAACATACTAGCTGGGTAAATAGAAATGTTGTATATATGGTCATTTAGAGTTTTTTGGACACTAGGGTAACAAAGACTTAATTTAGAGTTATTTGGTTAGGGTTAGGGCCAGGGTTAGAGGGTTAGGGTTATAATAAGGCCATGCCGAATAAGGCATTAATAAGTACTTAATAATGAGTAGTTAAGAGCCAATATGTTACTAATTTGCATGTTAATAAGCAACTAATTAATGGTGAATATGTTCCCCATACTAAAGTGTTACCATGTTTTTTTACTGGTGCACAAAATGAAGCGTGCATGAACATCACCTTGTTCAAACAACAAAACCAACACAGTGCATAAACTCACAACAAATTACACAGGTGTGTAATTTAACACACACACACTAGGTGTGGTGAAATGTGTCCTCATCACCCTAGGGAGGTGAGGGGAGCAGTGAGCAGCAGCGGTGGCCGCGCTCGGGAATCATTTTTTTTTTGGTGATTTAACCCCCAATTCCAACCCTTGATGCTGAGTGCCAAGCAGGGAGGTAATTGGGTCCCATTTTCTATAGTCTTTGGTATGACTCGGCCGGGGTTTGAACTCACGGACTAACCACAAGGCCACTGAGCGAGGGGCGAGTTAGCGCCACTTACCAGGAGTCTGCGTCGGCGTCACAGTTGCAGAAGTAGTTCATGTCCACGCACTTCTCCTCCAGGCTGCACGAGCACTGCTGGATGCCCGGCAGGAAGCCTCCCCAGTAGCTGCGCTTCTCCCCGCGACCATCCAGCCACCAGGACAGCGGACTGCCATCTGCCAGCACAGACCTGGGATATTTTACTGGCCGCAAGAGGGCACTAGCTACATTTGAAGTATCACGCAGCATTCAGCTGCCGTATTTTGCTCTACGTACAATTTTAAAGGGTTGTGTTGGTGTGCGAGTCGTGCGTGTTTTAGTACGTGCTAACACTGCAGCTCGACGTCATATAAGGTTAGCGACACTAGCAAAGTTAAATTAGCTACATGCTAACATTACATTTTAAAATCATGCTAGGTTAGCAACACTAGCATAGCTACATGAGCTACATGCTAACATTACATTTCAACATCATGCTACGTTAGCGACACTAGCAAAGTTAAAAAAATATACATGCTGACCTTACATTTTTAAAATGTAATGTTAGGCTAGCAATACAAGCATAGCTACATGAGCTACATGCTAACATTACATTTCAACATCATGCTACGTTAGCGACACTAGCAAAGTTAAATAAGCTACATGCTAACGTTACATTTTTAAAATGTAATGTTAGGTTAGCAATACAAGCATAGCTGTATGAGCTACATGCTAACATTACATCTTAATATCATTCTACTAGATTAGCAACACTAGCATAGCTATATGAGCTACATGCTAACATTACATTTTAAAATCATGCTAGGTTAGCAACATTGCAAAGATGTATAAGCTACATGCTAACGTTATATTTCGATATCATTTTAGGTTTGCATCACCAGCATAGCTATGTGAACTACATGCTAACATTACATTTTAAAATCATGCTAGGTTAGCAACACTTGCAAAGATGTATAAGCTACATGCTAACGTTATATTTCGATATCATTTTAGGTTTGCATCACCAGCATAGCTATGTGAGCTACATGCTAATATTACATTTTAAAATCATGCTAGGTTAGCAACACTAGAATAGCTAAATGAGGCACATGCTAACATTACATTTCAACATTGTTCTAGATTAGCAACATTAGCATAGCTAATTATAGCTACATGCTAACATTACATTTCAACATTGTTCTAGGTTAGCAATACAAGCATAGCTAAATGAGCTACATGCTAACATTACATTTCAACATTGTTCTAGATTAGCAACACTAGCATAGCCAAATGAGCTACATTACATTTCAACATTGTTCTAGATTAGCAACACTAGCATAGCTAAATGAGCTACATGCTAACATTACATTTTAACATCATGCTAAGTTAACAACACTAGCATAGCTAATTTGAGCTAAATGCTAACATTACATTTCAACATTGTTCTAGATTAGCAACACAAGCATAGCTAAATGAGCTACATGCTAACATTACATTTCAACATTGTTCTAGGTTAGTAACACTAGCATAGCTAAATGAGCTACATGCTAACATTACATTTCAACATTCTTCTAGATTAGCAACATTAGCATAGCTAATTTGAGCTACATGCTAACATTGCATTTCAACATTGTTCTAGATTAGCAACACTAGCATAGCTAAATGAGCTATATGCTAACATTACATTTTAATATCATTTTACTAAGTTCTCAACACTAGCATAGCTAAATGAGCTACATGCTCACATCACCGTTCGACATCATTCTACGTTAGCAACACTAGCATAGCTAAATGAGCCACATGCCAACATTACATTTCAACATTGTTCTAGATTAGCAACACTAGCATAGCTAAATGAGCTACATGCTAACATTACATTTTAACATCATGCTAAGTTAACAACACTGGCATAGTTGCAATATAGGCCACATGCGAACATGATATTTCAACATCCTGCTAGGTTACAACACCAGCATAGCTAAATGAGCTACATGCTAACATTACATTTCAACATTGTTCTGGATTAGCAACATTAGCATAGCTAATTTGAGCTAAATGCTAACATTACATTTCAACATTGTCTAGATTAGCAACATTAGCATAGCTAATTTGAGCTACATGCTAACATTACATTTCAACACTGTTCTAGATTAGCAACACTAGCATAACTAAATGAGCTACATGCTAACATTACATTTTAATATCATTTTACTAAGTTCACAACACTAGCATAGTTAAATGAGCTACATGCTCACATTACCGTTCGACATCATTCTACGTTAGCAACACTAGCATAGCTAAATGAGCCACATGCCAACATTACATTTCAACATTGTTCTAGATTAGCAACACTAGCATAGCTAAATGAGCTACATGCTAACATTACATTTTAACATCATGCTAAGTTAACAACACTGGCATAGTTGCAATATAGGCCACATGCGAACATGATATTTCAACATCCTGCTAGGTTACAACACCAGCATAGCTAAATGAGCTACATGCTAACATTACATTTCACCATTGTTCTGGATTAGCAACATTAGCATAGCTAATTTGAGCTAAATGCTAACATTACATTTCAACATTGTTCTAGATTAGCAACACTAGCATAGCTAAATGAGCTACATGCTAACATCACATTTGAACCTAATGCTAGGTTAGCAACACTAGCATAGCTTTGTGAGCGACATGGTAACATAATAGTTGAACATCTAAGAAGTTTAAAAGACGTGGAAGGACGTCCAGGTTGTTAAGTAGCAGTGGGGTTGCGTCTGATTCCCAGTACACTTTTTAGGCAGCATGAGCCAGTTGTAGGAAGGACAACACGGAGGTTTCAACCTCACGTTGGGCAACAAGCCAAAGATCAGCTTGCAGCCTCAACAGTCCCACACCATCTGCCTTTTTCTTACGCTTATTGTCTCTTCACCATATATATATATATATATATATATATATATATATATATATATATATATATATATATATATATATATACATACTGTATAAGCTACATGCTAACATTACGGTTCAACATCATGCTAAGTTAGCAACACTAGCATAGCTATATGAGCTACATGCTAACATTACATTTCGACATCATGCTACGTTATAGACACTAGCAAAGTTAAAAAATCTACATGCTAACCTTACATTTTAAAATGTAATTTTAGGTTAGCAATACAAGCATAGCTGTACGAGCTCCATGCTAACATTACTTCTTAATATCATTCTACTAGATTAGCAACACTAGCATAGCTATATGAGCTACATGCTAACATTACATTTTAAAATCATGCTAGGTTAGCAACACATGCAAACAAACAAACATAACAAAGTATATTTTTAACAATACTGCAGTATCTGATTTAAATATATATTTTTTAAATACTAAAGCATTTAACACAAGTATCTTTTTAAAATAATACATTATCTAACAAGTATATTTTTGAAAATACTGCAGAATCCGTCGCAGGTAGATTTTTCAAAATACTACAATATCTGACACAAGTAACTTTTTAAAATACTGCAGTATGTAACACAAGTATATTTTTTAAAAATACTAAAAGGATCTGACACAATTATGTTTTTAAAATACTACAATATCTGACAAAAGTACCATCCATCCATTTTCTATTTTTTATGATACTACAGTATCTGACACACGTATATTTGAAAAAAATACTCCAGTATTTGACACAGGTATATTTTTTAAAATACTAAAGTATCTGATACAAGTATATTTCTTCAAATATTGCAGTATCTAACACAAGTATATTTTTAAAATACTACAGTATCTGACACAGGTATATTTAAAAAAAAATACTACAGTATCTGATGCAAGTATATATTTTTCAAATAATACAGTATCGACACAATTATATTCTTTTAAAAATACTACAATATCTGACACAAATATATTTTTAAGATACTACAGTATTTGACACAAGTATATTTTCCTAAAGTACTACAGCATTTAACACAAGTATCTTTTTAAAATAATACATTATCTGACAAGTATATTTTTGAAAATACTGCAGTATCCGCCACAGGTATATTTTTCAAAATACTACAATATCTGAGACAAGTAACTTTTTAAAATACTGCAGTATGTAACACAAGTATATTTTTTAAAATACTAAAGGATCTGACACAATTATGTTTTTAAAATACTACAATATCTGACAAAAGTAAACATTTTTAATAATACTACAGTATCTGACAAGTATATTTTAAAAAAATACTACAGTATTTGACACAGGTATATTTTTAAAATACTTAAGTACCTGATACAAGTATATTTCTTAAAATATTGCAGTATCTAACAAGTATCTTTTTAAAATACTACAGTATCTGACACAAATATAACTTTCAAATACAGTATCTGACACAAATATACATTTTAAATACCACAGTATCTGATACAAGTATCTTTCAAATACTACAGTATCTGACAAATATATTTTTCAAATACTACAGTATCTGACACAAATATAAATGTTAAGTACTACAGTATCTGACACAAATATATTTTTCAAATACTACAGTATCTAACACAAGTACATCTTTCAAATACGGCAGCATATGACACAAATATAACTTTCAAATACTACAGTACCTGACACAAATATATTTTTCAAATACTACAGTATCTGACACAAATATAAATGTTAAATACTACAGTATCTGACACAAGTATCTTTCAAAAACTACAGTATCTGACACAAATATATATTTCAAATACTACAGTATCTGAAAAATATATTTTTCATATACTACAGTATCTAACACGAATATAAATTTTAAATACTACAGTATCTGACATAAGCATCTTTCAAATACTGCAGTATCTGACACAAATCTAAATTTTAAATACTACAGTATCTGACACAAGCATCTTTTAAATACTGCAGTATCTGACAAAAGTATATTTCTCAAATACTGCAGTATCTGACACAAATATAAATGTTAAATACTACAGTGTCTAACACAAGTATCTTTCAAATACTACAGTATCTGACACAAATATATTTTTCAAATACTACAGTATCTAACAAATATATCTTTCAAATACTACAGTATCTGACACAAATATAACTTTCAAATACTACAGTATCTGACACAAATATAAATGTTAAATACTACAGTATCTGACACAAATATATCTTTCAAATACTACAGTATCTGACACAAATATAAATGTTAAATACTACAGTATCTGACACAAATATAAATACTACAGTACCTGACACAAGTATCTTTCAAAAACTACAGTACCTGACACAAATATATTTTTAAAATACTACAGTATCTGACACAAATATACATTTTAAATACTACAGTATCTGAAACAAGTATCTTTCAAATACTACAGTATCTGACACAAATATATCTTTCAAATAATGCAGTATCTGACAAATATATGTTTCAAATACTACAGTATCTGACACAAATATAAATGTTAAATACTACAGTACCTGACACAAATATATTTTTCAAATACTACAGTATCTGACACAAATATAAATGTTAAATACTACAGTATCTGACACAAGTATCTTTCAAAAACTACAGTATCTGACACAAATATAAATGTTAAATACTACAGTATCTGACACAAGTATCTTTCAAAAACTACAGTATCTGACACAAATATATATTTCAAATACTACAGTATCTGACAAATATATTTTTCATATACTACAGTATCTGACACGAATATACATTTTAAATACTACAGTATCTGACATAAGCATCTTTCAAATACTGCAGTATCTGACAAATATATTTTTCATATACTACAGTATCTGACACAAATATAAATGTTAAATACTACAGTATCTGACATAAGTATCTTTCAAAAACTACAGTATCTGACACAAGCATCTTTCAAATACTACAGTATCTGACAAAAGTATATTTTTCAAATACTGCAGTATCTGAGACAAATATATATTTCAAATACTACAGTATCTGACACAAATATACATTTTAAATACTACAGTATCTGACATAAGCATCTTTCAAATACTGCAGTATCTGACAAAAGCATCTTTCAAATACTACAGTATCTGACACAAGCATCTTTCAAATACTGCAGTATCTGACACAAATATAAATTTTAAATACTACAGTATCTGACATAAGCATCTTTCAAATACTGCAGTATCTGACAAAAGTATATTTTTAAAATACTACAGTATCTGACACAAGCATCTTTCAAATACTACAGTATCGGACACAAGTATATTTTTAAAATACTACAGTATCTGACACAAGCATCTTTCAAATACTGCAGTATCTGACACAAATATAAATGTTAAATACTACAGTATCTGACACAAGTATCTTTCAAATACTGCAGTATCTGACACAAATAAAAATGTTAAATACTACAGTATCTGACACAAGCATCTTTCAAATACTACAGTATCGGACACAAGTATATTTTTAAAATACTACAGTATCTGACACAAGCATCTTTCAAATACTGCAGTATCTGACACAAATATAAATGTTAAATACTACAGTGTCTAACATAAGTATCTTTCAAATACTACAGTATCTGACACAAATAAAAATGTTAAATACTACAGTATCTGACACAAGCATCTTTCAAATACTGCAGTATCTGACACAAATAAAAATGTTAAATACTACAGTATCTGACACAAGTATCTTTCAAATACTGCAGTATCTGACACAAATAAAAATGTTAAATACTACAGTATCTGACACAAGCATCTTTCAAATACTACAGTATCGGACACAAGTATATTTTTAAAATACTACAGTATCTGACACAAGCATCTTTCAAATACTGCAGTATCTGACACAAATATAAATGTTAAATACTACAGTGTCTAACACAAGTATCTTTCAAATACTACAGTATCTGACACAAATATATTTTTCAAATACCACAGTATCTGACACAAGTACTTCTTTAAAGGACAATACAGAATACATTACAGTTGGACACACTTTAGAGTAGTCAGTGTCTAGCAGTACAGATGTACTAAGAAACATTATTGTGTATTAACATCTAAATATGATCATCTAATACTTGACAGTAGAAAATACACACTTTATCTTTGCTAAATCATTGTGTGCTGATATCTATACAAGCTGTACACGGACTTCTCTAAAGTATATATATATGAAAACATCTGAGAGAAGCACATCGTGCACTTTCACCCCACTGTGAGTGTGATGGAAGCTCAAGCCGCTAACGCTACATAAAAGAAGACCGCTGTGCGGGGTTAAGTGCTGCTGTTTGCACCAGGTGGGGGAGAAGCCCATTAAGCCTCTTGTCACTAAACATAATCAAGTGTCACACGCTCTGCTCGCCCGCCGCGCATTAGCGCCACATTTATGTATGGCCACACAAGTCATATTAGTCTGAGACGCACAGCAGGACTCCGATGGCGGCAATTCTTGCTGAAATCACCTCCGAACAGGAAGCCCTGACCTGTGACTAACAGCCTGGCACCTTGTTAGGAATTAAACCAGGAAAAGTTCTTGGTAAGCAAAGAGCGTGGAAGCAGTGGCAACGTTAGTTGGAAGAAAAAAAACAACTATGTTAGCTTGCATGCTAATTTTGTCTATTGTTTGTGAGCTTGAAGCTGCCACCATCCTTAATTGTAAGCAAAAAGCATGGAAGAAGTGACAACGTTAGCTTGAAAAAACAATGTTAGCTTGAAAAAAAACAACAACGTTAGCTTGCATGCTAATATTGTCTATTGTCTTTTAGCTTCAAGCCGCCGCCATCCTTGATTTTAAGCGCAAAGCATGGAAGAAGTGACAACGTTAGCTTGAAAGAACAATGTTAGCTTGAAAAAAAACAACAACGTTAGCTTGCATGCTAATATTGTCTATTGTCTTTTAGCTTCAAGCCGCCGCCATCCTTGATTTTAAGCGCAAAGCATGGAAGAAGTGACAACGTTAGCTTGAAAAAAAAAAAACGTTAGCTTGCGTGCTAATATTGTCTATTGTCTTTTGGCTTCAAGCCGCCGCCTTCCTTGATTTTAAGCGCAAAGCGTGGAAGAAGTGACAACGTTGGCTTGAAAAAAAACAAAACAACGTTAGCTTGCATGCTAATTTTGTCTATTGTGAGTTAGCTTGAAGCTGCCACCGCCCTTGATTGTAAGCAAAAAGCAGGAAGCGGTGGCAACAATGTTAACTTGGAAAAAAACAAAAGCAAAAATATGTTAGCTTGCATGCTAATATTGTCTATTGTCTTTTAGCTTCAAGCCGCCGCCATCCTTGATTTTCAGCGCAAAGCATGGAAGAAGTGACAACGTTAGCTTGAAAGAACAATGTTAGCTTGAAAAAAAAAAAACGTTAGCTTGCGTGCTAATATTGTCTATTGTCTTTTAGCTTCAAGCCGCCGCCATCCTTGATTTTAAGCGCAAAGCGTGAAAGAAGTGACAACGTTGGCTTGAAAAAAAAACTACGTTAGCTTGCATGCTAATTTTGTCTATTGTTTGTGAGCTTGAAGCTGCCACCATCCTTGATTGTAAGCAAAAAGCAGGGAAGAAGTGACAACGTTAGCTTGAAAGAACAATGTTAGCTTGAAAAAAACAACAACGCTAGCTTGCATGCTAATATTGTCTATTGTCTTTTAGCTTCAAGCCACCGCCATCCTTGATTTTAAGCGCAAATCGTGGAAGAAGTGACAACGTTGGCTTGAAAAAAAAAAACAACGTTAGCTTGCATGCTAATTTTGTCTATTGTGAGTTAGCTTGAAGCTGCCACCGTCCTTGATTGTAAGCAAAAAGCAGGAAGCGGTGGCAACAATGTTAACTTGGAAAAAAAACAAAAGCAAACATATGTTAGCTTGCATGCTAATATTGTCTATTGTCTTTTAGCTTCAAGCCGCCGCCATCCTTGATTTTAAGCGCGACGCGTGGAAGAAGTGACAACGTTGGCTTGAAAAAAAACAAAACAACGTTAGCTTGCATGCTAATTTTGTCTATTGTGAGTTAGCTTGAAGCTGCCACCGTCCTTGATTGTAAGCAAAAAGCAGGGAAGCGGTGGCAACAATGTTAACTTGGAAAAAAAAAAAAAGCAAAAATATGTTAGCTTGCATGCTAATATTGTCTATTGTCTTTTAGCTTCAAGCCGCCGCCATCCTTGATTTTCAGCGCAAAGCATGGAAGAAGTGACAACGTTAGCTTGAAAGAACAATGTTAGCTTGAAAAAAAAAAAACGTTAGCTTGCGTGCTAATATTGTCTATTGTCTTTTAGCTTCAAGCCGCCGCCATCCTTGATTTTAAGCGCAAAGCATGGAAGAAGTGACAACGTTAGCTTGAAAGAACAATGTTAGCTTGAAAAAAAAAAAACGTTAGCTTGCATGCTAATATTGTCTATTGTCTTTTAGCTTCAAGCCGCCGCCATCCTTGATTTTAAACGCAAAGCGTGGAAGAAGTGACAACGTTGGCTTGAAAAAAAACAAAACAACGTTAGCTTGCATGCTAATTTTGTCTATTGTGAGTTAGCTTGAAGCTGCCACCGTCCTTGATTGTAAGCAAAAAGCAGGGAAGCTGTGGCAACAACGTTAACTGGAAAAAAAACAAAAACATGCTAGCTTGCATGCTAATATTGTCTATTGTCTTTAGCTTCAAGCCACCGCCATCCTTGATTTTAAGCGCAAAGCATGGAAGAAGTGACAACGTTAGCTTGAAAGAACAATGTTAGCTTGAAAAAAAAAAAACGTTAGCTTGCATGCTAATATTGTCTATTGTCTTTTAGCTTCAAGCCGCCGCCATCCTTGATTTTAAACGCAAAGCGTGGAAGAAGTGACAACGTTGGCTTGAAAAAAAAAACAACGTTAGCTTGCATGCTAATTTTGTCTATTGTTTGTGAGCTTGAAGCTGCCACCATCCTTGATTGTAAGCAAAAAGCAGGGAAGAAGTGACAACGTTAGCTTGAAAGAACAATGTTAGCTTGCATGCTAATATTGTCTATTGTCTTTTAGCTTCAAGCCGCCGCCATCCTTGATTTTAAGCGCAAAGCGTGGAAGAAGTGACAACGTTAGCTTGAAAAAAATAATAATACGTTAGCTTGCATGCTAATTTTGTCTATTGTTTGTGAGCTTGAAGCTGCCACCATCCTTGATTGTAAGCAAAAAGCATGGAAGAAGTGACAACGTTAGCGTGAAAAAACAATGTTAGCTTGAAAAAAAAAAACAACGTTAGCTTGCATGCTAATATTGTCTATTGTCTTTTAGCTTCAAGCCGCCGCCATCCTTGATTTTAAGCGCAAAGCGTGGAAGAAGTGACAACGTTAACTTGAAAAAAAAAAACAACGTTAGCTTGCATGCTACTTTTGTCTATTGTTTGTGACCTTGAAGCTGCCACCATCATTGGTTGTAAGCAAAAAGCAGGGAAGAAGTGACAACGTTAGCTTGAAAAAACAATGTTAGCTTGCATGCTAATGTTGTCTATTGTCTTTTAGCTTCAAGCTGCCTCCATCCTTGATTTTATGCTCGGAGCAGGGAAGAAGCGGCCAAAACATACCAAAAACACTGTTAGCTTGCACGCTAATGTTGTCTAATGTGAGTTAGATTGAAGCTGCCACCATCTTTGATTGTAAGCAAAAAGCAGGGAAGCGGTGGCAACAACGTTAACTTGGAAAAAAAACAAAACCAAAAATATGTTAGCTTGCATGCTAATATTGTCTATTGTCTTTTAGCTTCAAGCCGCCGCCATCCTTGACTGTAAGCTAAGAGCAGGGCAGAAATGGCAAACATGAGCTTGAAAACCCCTGTACCCCTTGCCAAAAAACAACGTTAGCTTACATGCTAACGTTGTCTAATGTCTTTTAGCGTCAAGCCGCCACCATCCTTGATTGTAAATGAGAAGCAAAGAAGAGGTGGAAAGAGTGTTAACTTAAAAAAAAAAAAAGTTAGCTCGCATGCTTATGTTGTCTATTGTCTTTTAGCTCCAAGCCGCCGCCATCCTTGGTTGGAAGCAAAAAAGCAGGGACGAAGTGGCAAAAACGTTAGCTCACATGCTAACTTTGTCTATAGTCTTTAATCTTCCTTGACTGTAAACTAAAGCGGGGAAGAAATGGCAAAAATTTTTAGTTTGAAACCACCTGCCTCCAAAAAAATAAATAAAACAAAGTTAGCTTACATGCTAATTTTGTCTAATGTATTTTTGCCTAAAGCCGCCACCATCCTTGATTGTTAGCAAAAAGCAGGGGAAAAGTGGCAAAAAATGTTTGCGCAAAAAACAAAATAAATAAAATTTTGGCTTGCATGCTAATGGTGTCTATTGTCTTTAAGCCTCAAACCGCCACCATCCTTGACTGTAAGCTAGAAACAGGGCAGAAATGGCAAAAACGTTTGCGTGAAAAAAAACAAAAAAAAACAATGTTAGCTTGCATGCTAATGTTATCTATTGTTTTTTAGCTTCAAGCCACCGCCATCCTTGATTTTATGCGCAAAGCATGGAAGAAGTGACAATGTTAGCTTGAACAAACAAAACAAAACAACAACAAACCAATGTTAGCTTGCATGCTAATGTCGTCTTTTGAGTTTTAGCTTCAAGCCGCCGCCATCCTTGATTGTAAGTGAGAAGCAAGGAAGAGGTGGAAAGAGTGTTAACTTAAAAAAAAATACAAATGTTAGCTCGCATGCTAATGTGAAAAGGGGAAAAGTGGCAAAAAATGTTTGCGCGAAAAACAAAAACAATAAAATGTTAGCTTGCATGCTAATGGTGTCTATTGTCTTTAAGCCTCAAACCGCCACCATCCTTGACTGTAAGCTAAGAGCAGGGCAGAAATGGCAAAACAAAACAATGTTAGCTTGCATGCTAATGATAATAATAATAATAATAATAATAACTGGGATTTATATAGCGCTTTTCTAAGTACCCAAAGTCGCTTTACATGTTAAAATGTTATCTATTGTTTTTTAGTTCCAAGCTGCCCTCATCTCTGATTGTATGCTAAGAGCAAAGAAGAATTGGCAAAAATGTTAGCTTGAATAAACAAAAAAAAACCCTGTTAACTTTGCATGCTAATGGTGTCTAAAGTATTTTAGCTCCAAGCCGCCGCCATCCTTGATTGGAAGCGAAAAGCAGGGAAGAAGTGGCAAAAACGTTAGCTCACATGCTAACTTTGTCTATTGTCTTTAATCTTCCTTGACTGTAAGCTAAAGCAGGGAAAAAATGTTAAAAATGTTAGTTTGAAACCCCCTGCCTCCAAAAAATAAATAAAACGTTAGCTTACATGCTAATTTTGTTCAATGTATTTTAGCCTGAAGCCGCCGCTATCCTTGATTGCTAGCAAAAAGCAGGGGAAAAGTGGCAAAACATGTTTGCGCGAAAAACCAAAAAAATAAAACGTTAGCTTGCATGCTAATGGCGTCTATTGTCTTTAAGCCTCAAACCGCCGCCATTCTTGATTGGAAGCAAAAAGCAGGGAAGAAATGGCAAAAACGTTAGCTAAAAAAAAAATAAAAATGCTAATGTCGTCTTCTGTCTTTTAGCTTCAAGCCGCCGCCATCCTTGATTGTAAGTGAGAAGCAAGGAAGAGGAGGAAAGAGTGTTAACTTAAAAAAAATAAAAATGTTAGCTCGCATGCTAATGTGAAAAGGGGAAAAGTGGCAAAAAATGTTTGCGCGAAAAACAATAACAATAAAACGTTAGCTTGCATGCTAATGGTGTCTATTGTCTTTAAGCCTCAAACCGCCACCATCCTTGACTGTAAGCTAAGAGCAGGGCAGAAATGGCACAAAAAAAAACAATGTTAGCTTGCATGCTAATGATAATAATAATAATAATAATAATAACTGGGATTTATATAGCGCTTTTCTAAGTACCCAAAGTCGCTTTACATGTTAAAATGTTATCTATTGTTTTTTAGTTCCAAGCTGCCCTCATCTCTGATTGTATGCTAAGAGCAAAGAAGAATTGGCAAAAATGTTAGCTTGAATAAACAAAAAAAAACCCTGTTAACTTTGCATGCTAATGGTGTCTAAAGTATTTTAGCTCCAAGCCGCCGCCATCCTTGATTGGAAGCGAAAAGCAGGGAAGAAGTGGCAAAAACGTTAGCTCACATGCTAACTTTGTCTATTGTCTTTAATCTTCCTTGACTGTAAGCTAAAGCAGGGAATTTTTTTTAAAAATTTTTTAGTTTGAAACCCCCTGCCTCCAAACAATAAATAAAACAACGTTAGCTTACATGCTAATTTTGTTCAATGTATTTTAGCCTGAAGCCGCCGCTATCCTTGATTGCTAGCAAAAAGCAGGGGAAAAGTGGCAAAAAATGTTTGCGCGAAAAAACAAAAAAATAAAACGTTAGCTTGCATGCTAATGGCGTCTATTGTCTTTAAGCCTCAAACCGCCGCCATCCTTGATTGGAAGCAAAAAGCAGGGAAGAAATGGCAAAAACGTTAGCTAAAAAAAATAATAAAAATGCTAATGTTGTCTATTGTCCTTTAGTTTCAAGCCGCCGCCATCCTTGATTGGCTTGATTATTTTTAAGAGGCTAATCAGGCGGCCGGAACAGGCAGAAAATAAGAAAAGGCCACAATCAATACTTCCTGTCGGAGATGTGGCGATAACCTTGGCAGCGTTAGAGAACAGGAAATGAATGAACGGGCAAAGAAAATCTGGATTCAGTCGGCCGCGCTAAAGCCGCCGCTAGCTGCATTTATCACACACACAATCTGTGTGGTCAATGCTGGCAAAAACACACTAAATACAAAGTGCAAACTAATCACTTTCATGCCTGCTCTTCCATTGGATGTGCAGATAAAAATTGGAAAAAAAAGAACTTTTCTGCTTACCGGGTAAAAATGTTCACCTCCAGCAAACACCATAAAAGTCCAGCAAAGCAAAGCCCAGGAATAAAAAACCGAGGGGCTCTAAACTTTGCTCTAAAATACACTGAGAGACGCTAACCACATTGACTGTAATGCTAGCATGTTGTAGCGATCCTCAGCTAGCATGCAAGTGTGCCCCCTAGTGGCGGTAAAAAAAAAAAAGACTACCGGTAATAGTTCAATCATCTGTTTTTTTTTGGTGTGATGTTTATATGAAAAACGGACAATTATTCGGAACAAGTTAAGTGTTTATTAGGGATGTTCGATAATATCTCACTGCCGATATTGTAATATCGGAAATTATCGGTATCGGTTTCAAAATTATTGGTATCGGTTTCAAAAAGTAAAATTTATGACTATTTAAAACGCCGCTGTGTACACGGACGTAGGGAGAAGTACAGAGCGACAATAAACCTTAAAGGCACTGCCTTTGCGTGCCGGCCCAGTCACAGGATATCTACGGCTTTTTACACACACAAGTGAATGCAAGGCATACTTGGTCAACAGCCATACAGGTCACACTGAGGGTGGCCGTATAAACAACTTTAACACTGTTACAAATATGCGCCACACTGTGAACCCACACCAAACAAGAATGACAAACACATTTCGGGAGAACATCCGCACCGTAACACAACATAAACACAACAGAGCAAATACCCAGAACCCCTTGCAGCACTAACTCTTCCGGGACGCTACAATATCCAATCCAATCCACTTTATTTATATAGCACATTTAAACAACAAAATGTTTCCAAAGTGCTGCACAACATTATTAAAAACAATGTTCAAATATTATCCTTAGCTCCACCAATGACTGAATAAAAAAAATTAAAAAAAATACATATAAAAACCAATATAAAAAACAATATAAAATAAATATGATTAAAAACGATTTTAAAGGGTAAAACCAATTAAAACAGTAAATAGAAATCAAAATGTTAAAAACACAGAGGACAACCGAGGACCACACAACTCACGTCGTGTTAAAAGCCCCCCCCCTGCTACCCCCTAGCCTCCCCACCTCCACCCCCGCCCACCTCAACCTCCTCATGCTCTCTCAGGGAGAGCATGTCCCAAATTCCAAGCTGCTGTTTTGAGGCATTTTAAAAATCACAACAAAATTAGACATAATAATGTGTTAATTCCACGACTGTATATATCGGTATCAGTTGATATCGGAATCGGTAATTAAGAGTTGGACAATATCTGAATATCGGTTATCGGCAAAAAAGCCATTATCGGACATCTCTAATACTAATAATATTACTACTACTACTGAAAATAATAATAACACAAATAAGAATGATAATTATAACAATACTAATATTACTACTACTACTACTAGTAATAATAATAACAATAATATTAATGAAGTAAATTTATAACAATACTATTAATATTACTATTACTACTAGAGATGTCCGATAATGGCTTTTTTTGCCGATATCCGATATTGTCCAACTCTTAATTACAGATTCCGATATCAACCGATACCGATATATACAGTCGTGGAATTAACACATTATTATGCCTAATTTTGTTGTGATGCCCCGCTGGATGCATTAAACATTGTAACAAGGTTTTCCAAAATAAATCAACTCAAGTTATGGAAAAAAAATGCCAACATGGCACTGCCATATTTATTATTGAAGTCACAAAGTGCATTATTTTTTTTTAACATGCCTCAAAACAGCAGCTTGGAATTTGGGACATGCTCTCTCCCTATATTGTAGCGTCCCGGAAGAGTTAGTGCTGCAAGGAGTTCTGGGTATTTGTTTTGTTGTGTTTATGTTGTGTTACGGTGCGGATGTTCTCCCGAAATGTGTTTGTCATTCTTGTTTTGTGTGGATTCACAGTGTGGCGCATATTTGTAACAGTGTTAAAGTTGTTTATACGGTGACCCTCAGTGTGACCTGTATGGCTGTTGATCAAGTATGCATTGCATTCACTTGTGTGTGTGAAAAGTCGTAGATATTATGTGACTGGGCACGCACGCAAAGGCAGTGCCTTTAAGGTTTATTGGTGCTCTGTATTTCTCCCTACGTCCGTGTACACAGCGGCGTTTTAAAAAGTCATACATTTTACTTTTTTTAAAACCGATACCGATAAATTCTGATATTACATTTTAAAGTGTTTATCGGCCGATAATATCGGCAGTCCGATATTATCTGTAATTACTACTAATAATACTAGGGATGTCCAATAATGACTTTTTGCTGATATCCGATATTGTCCAACTCTTAATTACAGATACAGATATCAACCGATACCGATATATACAGTCGTGGAATTAACACATTATTATGCCTAATTTGGACAACCAGGTATGGTGAAGATAAGGTCCTTTTTAAAAAAAATTAATAATATAAGATAAATAAATTAAAAACATTTTCTTGAATAAAAATGAAAGTAAAACAATATAAAAACAATTACATAGAAACTAGTAATTCATGAAAATGAGTAAAATTAAGTGTTAAAGGTTAGTACTATTAGTGGACCAGCAGCACGCACAATCATGTGTGCTTACGGACTGTATCCCTTGCAGACTGTATTGATATATATTGATATATAATGTAGGAACCAGAATATTAATAACAGAAATAAACAACCCTTTTGTGCGAAAGAGTGTTAATGGGGGAGGGAGTTTTTTTGGGTTGGTGCACTAATTGTAAGTGTATCTTGTGTTTTTTATGTTGATTTAATTTAAAAAAAAATTAATAAAAAAACCCCCGAAAAAACCAGATACCGATAATAAAAAAAACGATACCGATAATTTCCGATATTACATTTTAAAGCATTTATCGGACATCTCTAAATAATACCGATAATGATGATGACGTTAATAATAGAGGAGTGATTGCATTGTTTTTAAAATGTGTTGAGGTTGAATAACTGCACATGTTCACTCCTAAGTGGCGTCGTAAGGCCAACAAACGTTGATGGAAATCAGTGCTATAAATTAGGTGTCACTAACTAAGGCAGGGGTGTCCAAAGTGCAGCCATTTGCCGCCCGCAGCTAATTGTTTACCGGCCCGCCACACATTCTGGAAATACTATTGTAAAAATAAAAAAGAACATTAAAAAAAGTGGAATGAGGTGAAATCTAACGAGAAAAAGTTGCAATGTAGACACAAAAGCTGCCATGCAGGCTGTTTTTTTTTTTCTTTTGTCTTTCTTCACTTTTCTTTTTTTGCCATTGCTCAAAAAAAAAAAAATTATGACAAAAAATCCATGTTATAATGAATTTTTTTCAGGGCTCCAATTACTTCAAATATTTCACTTTAAAATGTTTCATGTGGTAAATATTGCATATATTGTGTAGTAGCCATATAAAAACATCAAAGTTTTCTTTGACAAAAGCGCATAAAACAAACAAAATAATAGTTCCAGCATAACATGGACAGATATATCTGAAGTTGATCTTGTAGCTTAAGTGTTGAAAGTAAAAGAAAAACCTAATAAAATTGTATCACTTTATGAGTGGGGCACCTTTTGGATCCCAAATATATTTAGTGATTTTTTATTTATCTTTTCACTGTGATTACTCAAAAATATGAAAGAATTAAAATCAATGGTGTCCTGCATTATTGATCTTTTAGGGCTCTAATTACTAAATACTGCATATTTCAGTTTTACTATAAAAAAACTAAGTTGTTTTTGACAGAAAAGCCATAAAACATTTTTTTTAATTTGTATTACTTTATATCAACTTGAAGTTGATATAAAGATTTACTGTAAGCGTTAAATAATTAAAAAATAATAATAATCTGACTTATTTTTTAACATTTTAATGACTGAGACCCTTTATGGTCCCCGGGACCCCTAAAGGTAAAATAAATAAAAAATGCATACATTTTGTTATGGTTTGAAAATGAAAAATATCAAAATGGCCCCCACATGCTTTAATTTTTCCGTGTGCGGCCCTCAGTGGAAAAAGTTTGGACACCCCTGAACTAAGGAGAAGCCAGGATCTGTGGAATGCGACACTACTTTCTGTAAGGCACAAATTGCACACTAGCTTGTATTGGCACGAAACAAAGCAGAGGAATATGTTAGCGGCTGCTTCTAAATATAGCATGCGGATGTTAGCGTGATGCTAATGACTTCCCGACTGTCATCTTAATGACAAGTGCGTGGCCCCCACAGACTAACCCGAGTCATTACAGACGTCAGGCGACAAAACACCTGCTACTCCGTCCAGCGATAGCGTTTCTACACGCTTATAAAACGCCATGACAACAGCTGTGTTTTTAGCGAGGACCAAAGCTGGCAGGAGGAGGTCCCGCGTTCTGCGGCCTACCCGCTCGGCGAGCTCGGCAGTTTGGCGGGACGTAGCCTCAGATGTTCTTGGCACAGGACGGCATCTGTAAAAGCTGACAGGCTGGTCAGGACAGCTGTTGTTGATTGTCTTTCCTGTAAATTAGCGCCGTAAACGTCCATAAAGTCGCTTGATGGCGTGCTAGCGAGCGGCGCAAAGAGATGTTGTTTGCGCGGAGCAGCTCAATCAGCGAGACGCAAAGCGGCCCTTTGGGACTCGCTGCGCGGGGAAGACGTCCAAGTTGAAGGAAAACAACATCTTGCCGTCCTACTGAGTGGAAGTTGTTGTGTCCTGTCTTCTCTGCCACATGATAGCAGCTTGTACTCCTCACTCTTTGGAACAAGGGCTTTTCATTTCACATGCTAAATACTAGCTCGTCTGCTCGCTCACTGGAAGAAAGCGCTACCTGATTACGTTACGTTACGTTACGTGCTTTCCTTTTCAAGAAGTAGTTTTTTTCCGTTTGAATGTTAGAACAATTTGAGAAGCCGGTGTGAATGTGTTGGTCTGGGCTGTTCTCCTGAAGCTTCAGTAAAACTTGATAGTATTCCTATTCCGTCTTGATGGTCCTTTTTACTCAGCATATATGTCATCGAAAGAACTTGGGATAGACCAGTGACTTTAATTCCCTGGGAGGAAAAGCTGATCAGACGCAACAGTAGCTAAACCCCTACTTGGTTATATTGCAGATGGTTAAGTGCTACCTGATCAGGAAAAAGGTGGCAAAGAGCTACCCGATTATGTTAAAATAATACTTAATTATGTTAGATAAAGTCTTACCAAGTTACAATAAAAGGTAGCTAAACTTCTACTTAAAGTACCAATGATTGTCACACACACACTAGGTGTGGTGAAATTTGTCCTCTGCATTTGACCCATCCCCTTGTTCACACCCTGGGAGGTGAGGGGAGCAGTGGGCAGCAGCGGTGCCGCGCCCGGGAATCATTTTTGGTGATTTAACCCCCAATTCCAACCCTTGATGCTGAGTGCCAAGCAGGGAGGTAATGGGTCCCATTTTTATAGTCTTTGGTATGACTCGGCCGGGGTTTGAACTCACAACCTACCGCTCTCAGGGCGGACACTCTAACCACTAGGCCACTGAGTAGTACTTGGTACTTGGTTATATTGCAAATGGTTAAGTGCTACCCGATCAGGATAAAGGTGGCAAAGAGCTACCTGATTATGGTAAACTACTACCTGATTATGATAGATCAAGTCTTACCAAGTTACAATAAAGGTAGATAAACTCCTACTTGGTTATATTGAAGATGGTTAAGTGCTACCTGATCAGGATAAAGGTGGCAAAGAGCTACCCGATTATGGTAAAATTCTACCTAATTATGTTGGATAAAGTCTTACCAAGTTACAATAAAGGTAGATAAACTCCTACTTGGTTATATTGAAGATGGTTAAGTGCTACCTGATCAGGATAAAGGTGGCAAAGAGCTACCCGATTATGGTAAAATTCTACCTAATTATGTTGGATAAAGTCTTACCAAGTTACAATAAAGGTAGATAAACTCCTACTTGGTTTTATTGAAGATGGTTAAGTGCTACCTGATCAGGATAAAGGTGGCAAAGTGCTACCTGATTATGGTGAAGTACTACCTGAATATGTTGGATAAAGTCTTACCAAGTTACGCTAAAGGTAGTGTGGGGAATGCATATATGTTTAATAAGAGTTCTTTCTATATTCATATTCATGTTTGGAGCAGCTAGTACTTTTCCATTGTATACTCTGTGTACCAGTTTCCCTTTGTCTACAGTGGTCTGTTTAGTGTTTTAGACATTGGAATGTGAAGAAGATACACCCCCCTCCTTGCCTTATCAGTGTTGGGGAAGGGAGAGGAATTCCTTTCTTGGGGGGTGGGGGTCTGCTTTCCTTTTCAAGAAGTAGTTTTTTTCCGTTTGAATGTAAGAACAATTTGAGAAGCCGGTATGAATGTATTGGGCTTAGGAGACTAAAGTGCTACCAGGCTGGAAAGGAAAGTATTACCGGATTGGGTATGAGTTGCTATTTGATTGCAACATGGAGCAGAAGTGTTACCCAATAAGGTTATGGTAGGTAAAGTCCTGGTTAGGTTAACGGCAGTAAAATGTCACAAAGTCAGCTAGCTGATGAAGCTAGCAGTGCTAACATACGTTTAGTATGTGTTGAACCCTATTTTTCGGAGTGCACAGACCCAAGAAATCTATAAAGTTGTTTCAAATCTTACCAAATCTCCCCAAAAACTATGTGATACAGCTATAAAATGCTATCTGACTGAATTCCAGGAAATACAATTATTCCTTGGTGGCTTACACAAAAGAGAAAGGTTACCTGATTGTGTCGTGAGGGGGAAAAAAAATAATAATATACCTGACTTTTCGAGTAAATATAGAGCGCTACCTGGTCTGTTTACAGGACCTGATTGGGTTCCAGAACTAAAGTGCTTCCTGAGTGGCTCACATGTAAGTAGTGATACCTAATTGGACAGTAAAGTGCTAACAGTAGGTGTAGCGCAGGGGTCACCAACGCGGTGCCCGCGGGCACCAGGTAGCCCGTAAGGACCAGATGAGTAGCCCGCTGGCCTGTTCTAAAAATAGCTCAAATAGCAGCACTTACCAGTGAGCTGCCTCTATTTTTTAAATTGTATTTATTTACTAGCAAGCTGGTCTCACTTTGCCCGACATTTTTAATTCTAAGAGAGACAAAACTCAAATAGAATTTGAAAATCCAAGAAAATATTTTAAAGACTTGGTCTTCACTTGTTTAAATACATTCATTATTTTTTTTACTTTGCTTCTTATAACTTTCAGAAAGACAATTTTACAGAAAAAATACAACCTTAAAAATTATTTTAGGATTTTTAAACACATATACCTTTTTACCTTTTAAATTCCTTCCTCTTCTTTCCTGACAATTTAAATCAATGTTCAAGTAATTTTTTTATTTTTATTGTAAAGAATAATAAATACATTTTAATTTAATTATTCATTTTAGCTTCTGTTTTTTCCACGAAGAATATTTGTGAAATATTTCTTCAAACTTATTATGATTAAAATTCAAAACAATTATTCTGGCAAATCTAGAAAATCTGTAGAATCAAATTTAAATCTTATTTCAAAGTCTTTTGAATTTCTTTTAAAATTTTTGTCCTGGAAAATCTAGAAGAAATAACGATTTATCTTTGTTAGAAATATAGCTTGGTCCAATTTGTTATATATTCTAACAAAGTGCAGATTGGATTTTAACCTATTTAAAACATGTCATCAAAATTCTAAAATTAATCTTAATCAGGAAAAATTACTAATGATGTTCCATAAATTCTTTTTTAATTTTTTAAAAAAGATTCGAATTAGCTAGTTTTTCTCTTTTCTTTTTTCGGTTGAATTTTAAAGAGTCGAAATTGAAGATAAACTATGTTTCAAAATGTAATTGTCATTTTTTTCGTGTTTTCTCCTCTTTTAAATCGTTGAATTAAGTGTAAACATCATTAATTATTAATAATAACATAGAGTTAAAGGTAAATTGAGCAAATTGGCTATTTCTGGCAATTTATTGAAGTGTGTATCAAACTGGTAGCCCTTCGCATTAATCACTACCCAAGAAGTAGCTCTTGGTTTCAAAAAGGTTGGTGACCCCTGGTGTAGCGTATACTTAAGATCACAAAACAAACAGAATTGTCACCTTTTGTGTTGAAGAGGCGGGACCTCTTGCAGCTGTAAACCACTTCCTGTTGGCAGTGCTCCGACCGGGACACGATAGCCTGCAGCTGCGCCGCAGAGGCGCCGTAATCGAGCGCCACGACGTGCGGCGCCTGCAGAGTCCAGGCCTGGACTCGGACCGGAGACGTGCTGTTGTGGGCCAGCACCGTCCAAACTTTCTCCTCTGAAAAACACAAAGTTGTATGAATACGGGGAAAAAAAAATGACAAAATGTTCAAGCAGCTCGAGAAGAGCATCCGCGAAACGACTGCAGCAGGTCTGAGTCACCGCGCCGAGCGGACTATTAAATAATTAACCTTGCCATCCGTCCACTGTTTTTTAATTGTGAGCGCAGTGCAGCTGTGTGCTTTATAACGTGATTACTTGGCGTTCTGCAGTCCACTCAGAAATTAATTGCTCATGAATCTTGGGAGGCGCCGCCAGCAGAGTGGAGTGTCGAGTCGACTGACAGCTGCGTGTATTTTACTTTGGGTCTGGGCGAGAGAGACGTCGCTCGTCCTCACCCAACTCCCGTCCATTCTTGACGCCACGCTGCGAGCACTTTTTCACATTTATTTTGGTCTCCAAGGCCCGTGTGATATTTGACGCCTTACAAATACTGACAGCCTTGGCAAACCAAGCCGACTCTGCCAGTCGACCAAGATTGTTTATAATAGTTCAGGTACAATGGCTAGACAAAAGCATTTATCTGCACAAACGCAGCACAAATGTAGGGGACAGGTTTGGAGAAATTTTGACAAGATAGGGGGTTATTAATAATCAAACGTTAATAACATAAAAAATTATAAAAAGCTAATAACATGACAACCATAATAGTTAGACAAAAGCATTTTGCAGCATAAAAAATAGCACAAACTTAGCACATATGTTTGGCACATGTTTGCGAGAGATTTTGACAATACAGGGGGTTATTAATAATCAAATGTTAATAACAAACAATTATAAAAGTTAATAACATGACAACCATAATAGTTAGACAAAAACATTTATCTGCACAAACCAGCACAAATGTAGCACAAATGTTTGGGACAGGTTTGGAGAAATTTTGACAAGATAGGGGGCTATTAATAATCAAACGTTAATAACATAAACAATTCTAATAGTAATAACATGACAACCATAATAGTTAGACAAAAGCATTTATCTGCACAAACCAGCACAAACGTAGCACAAATGTTTGGGGGCAGGTTTGGAGAAATTTTGACAAGACGGGAAGTTATTAATAATCAAACGTGACTAACATCATTATAAAAGTTAATAACATGACAACCATAATAGTTAGACAAAAGCATTTATCTGCACAAACCAGCACAAATGAAGGGGACAGGTTTGGAGAAATTTTGACAAGATATGGGGCTATTAATAATCAAATGTTAATAACAAACAATTATAATAGTAATAACATGACAACCATAATAGTAAGACGAAAGCATTTATCTGCACAAACCAGCACAAACGTAGCAGAAATGTTTGGGGGCAGGTTTGGAGAAATTTTGACAAGATATGGGGCTATTAATAATCAAACGTTAATAACATAAACACTTATAATAGTAATAACATGACAACCATAATAGTAAGACAAAAGCATTTATCTGCACAAACCAGCACAAATGTAGCACAAATGTTTGGGGACAGGTTTGGAGAAATTTTGACAAGACGGGAAGTTATTAATAATCAAACGTGACTAACAAACAATTATAAAAGTTAATAACATGACAACCATAATAGTTAGACAAAAGCATTTATCTGCACAAACCAGCACAAATGTAGGGGACAGGTTTGGAGAAATTTTGACAAGATAGGGGGCTATTAATAATCAAATGTTAATAACAAACAATTATAATAGTAATAACATGACAACCATAATAGTTAGACAAAAGCATTTATCTGCACAAACCAGCACAAACGTAGCACAAATGTTTGGGGACAGGTTTGGAGAAATTTTGACAAGACGGGAAGTTATTAATAATCAAACGTGACTAACATAAACAATTATAAAAGTTAATAACATGACAACCATAATAGTTAGACAAAAGCATTTATCTGCACAAACGCAGCACAAAGGTAGGGGACAGGTTTGGAGAAATTTTGACAAGATAGGGGGTTATTAATAATCAAACGTTAATAACATAAAAAAATTAATAACATGACAACCATAATAGTTAGACAAAAGCATTTTGCAGCATAAAAAATAGCACAAACTTAGCACATATGTTTGGCACATGTTTGCGAGAGATTTTGACAAGACAGGGGGTTATTAATAATCAAACGTTAATAACATAAACAATTATAAAAGTTAATAACATGACAACCATAATAGTTAGACAAAAGCATTTATCTGCACAAACCAGCACAAACGTAGCACAAATGTTTGGGGGCAGGTTTGGAGAAATTTTGACAAGATATGGGGCTATTAATAATCAAACGTTAATAACATAAACAATTATAATAGTAATAACATGACAACCATAATAGTAAGACAAAAGCATTTATCTGCACAAACCAGCACAAACGTAGCACAAATGTTTGGGGACAGGTTTGGAGCAATTTTGACAAGACGGGAAGTTATTAATAATCAAACGTGACTAACATAATTATAAAAGTTAATAACATGACAACCATAATAGTAAGACAAAAGCATTTATCTGCACAAACCAGCACAAACGTAGCACAAATGTTTGGGGGCAGGTTTGGAGAAATTTTGACAAGATATGGGGATATTAATAATCAAATGTTAATAACAAACAATTATAATAGTAATAACATGACAACCATAATAGTTAGACAAAAGCATTTATCTGCACAAACCAGCACAAACGTAGCACAAATGTTTGGGGACAGGTTTGGAGCAATTTTGACAAGACGGGAAGTTATTAATAATCAAACGTGACTAACATAATTATAAAAGTTAATAACATGACAACCATAATAGTTAGACAAAAGCATTTATCTGCACAAACCAGCACAAACGTAGCACAAATGTTTGGGGGCAGGTTTGGAGAAATTTTGACAAGATATGGGGATATTAATAATCAAACGTTAATAACATAAACAATTATAATAGTAATAACATGACAACCATAATAGTAAGACAAAAGCATTTATCTGCACAAACCAGCACAAACGTAGCACAAATGTTTGGGGACAGGTTTGGAGAAATTTTGACAAGACGGGAAGTTATTAATAATCAAACGTGACTAACATAAACAATTATAAAAGTTAATAACATGACAACCATAATAGTTAGACAAAAGCATTTATCTGCACAAACCAGCACAAATGTAGGGGACAGGTTTGGAGAAATTTTGACAAGATATGGGGCTATTAATAATCAAATGTTAATAACAAACAATTATAATAGTAATAACATGACAACCATAATAGTTAGACAAAAGCATTTATCTGCACAAACCAGCACAAACGTAGCACAAATGTTTGGGGGCAGGTTTGGAGAAATTTTGACAAGATATGGGGCTATTAATAATCAAACGTTAATAACAAACAATTATAATAGTAATAACATGACAACCATAATAGTAAGACAAAAGCATTTATCTGCACAAACCAGCACAAACGTAGCACAAATGTTTGGGTGCAGGTTTGGAGAAATTTTGACAAGACGGGAAGTTATTAATAATCAAACGTGACTAACATAAACAATTATAAAAGTTAATAACATGACAACCATAATAGTTAGACAAAAGCATTTATCTGCACAAACCAGCACAAATGAAGGGGACAGGTTTGGAGAAATTTTGACAAGATATGGGGCTATTAATAATCAAATGTTAATAACAAACAATTATAATAGTAATAACATGACAACCATAATAGTTAGACAAAAGCATTTATCTGCACAAACCAGCACAAACGTAGCACAAATGTTTGGGGACAGGTTGGAGAAATTTTGACGGGAAGTTATTAATAATCAAACGTGACTAACATAAATAATTATAAAAGTTAATAACATGACAACCATAATAGTTAGACAAAAGCATTTATCTGCACAAACCAGCACAAATGTAGGGGACAGGTTTGGAGAAATTTTGACAAGATAGGGGGCTATTAATAATCAAATGTTAATAACAAACAATTATAATAGTAATAACATGACAACCATAATAGTTAGACAAAAGCATTTATCTGCACAAACCAGCACAAACGTAGCACAAATGTTTGGGGGCAGGTTTGGAGAAATTTTGACAAGATATGGGGCTATTAATAATCAAACGTTAATAACATAAACAATTATAATAGTAATAACATGACAACCATAATAGTAAGACAAAAGCATTTATCTGCACAAACCAGCACAAACGTAGCACAAATGTTTGGGGACAGGTTTGGAGAAATTTTGACAAGACGGGAAGTTATTAATAATCAAACGTGACTAACATAATTATAAAAGTTAATAACATGACAACCATAATAGTTAGACAAAAGCATTTATCTGCACAAACCAGCACAAATGTAGGGGACAGGTTTGGAGAAATTTTGACAAGATAGGGGGTTATTAATAATCAAACGTTAATAACATAAAAAATTATAAAAAGTTAATAACATGACAACCATAATAGTTAGACAAAAGCATTTTGCAGCATAAAAAATAGCACAAACTTAGCACATATGTTTGGCACATGTTTGCGAGAGATTTTGACAAGACAGGGGGTTATTAATAATCAAACGTTAATAACATAAACAATTATAAAAGTTAATAACATGACAACCATAATAGTTAGACAAAAGCATTTATCTGCACAAACCAGCACAAATGTAGCACAAATGTTGGGGGCAGGTTTGGAGAAATTTTTACAAGATATGGAGCTATTAATAATCAAACGTTAACAAAAATGTATAAAAAGT
Organism: Entelurus aequoreus; assembly: GCF_033978785.1. Classification (NCBI taxonomy): domain Eukaryota; kingdom Metazoa; phylum Chordata; class Actinopteri; order Syngnathiformes; family Syngnathidae; genus Entelurus; species Entelurus aequoreus. The sequence continues at coordinate 68,077,923 of NC_084740.1, forward strand.
TAATAACATGACAACCATAATAGTTAGACAAAAGCATTTTGCAGCATAAAAAATAGCACAAACTTAGCACAAATGTTGGGAACATGTTTGCGAGAGATTTTGACAATACAGGGGGTTATTAATAATCAAATGTTAATAACAAACAATTATAAAAGTTAATAACATGACAACCATAATAGTTAGACAAAAGCATTTATCTGCACAAACCAGCACAAATGTAGCACAAATGTTGGGGGCAAGTTTGGAGAAATTTTTACAAGATATGGAGCTATTAATAATCAAACGTTAATAACAAAAATTTATAAAAAGTTAATAACATGACAACCATAATAGTTAGACAAAAGCATTTTGCAGCATAAAAAATAGCACAAACTTAGCACAAATGTTGGGAACAAGTTTGCGAGAGATTTTGACAAGACAGGGGGTTATTAATAATCAAACGTTAATAACATAAACAATTATAAAAGTTAATAACATGACAACCATAATAGTTAGACAAAAGCATTTATCTGCACAAACCAGCACAAATGTAGCACAAATGTTGGGGGCAGGTTTGGAGAAATTTTTACAAGATATGGAGCTATTAATAATCAAACGTTAATAACATAAAAATTTATAAAAAGTTAATAACATGACAACCATAATAGTTAGACAAAAGCATTTTGCAGCATAAAAAATAGCACAAACTTAGCACAAATGTTGGGAACATGTTTGCGAGAGATTTTGACAATACAGGGGGTTATTAATAATCAAATGTTAATAACATAAACAATTATAAAAGTTAATAACATGACAACCATAATAGTTAGACAAAAGCATTTATCTGCACAAACCAGCACAAATGTAGCACAAATGTTGGG
>NC_084740.1:68083782-68198782 GCF_033978785.1 Entelurus aequoreus
ACTATGCCCGGAACCAATTAACCTCGATGGAAAGATTTACTGTATTGCACTAAAGACACGCAAGGAATGTTTGCTTAACACAGATTTGGTTCCACAAATACATTTAGCCTCCCCCCCCGACCATGCTGCTGCAGTGTCGGGGAAAGAAAAAAAAAAAAGCATCGTAACTTTTATGCCTCCTGGTGTTGTTCTTGTTTCATAATAAAAAGCCGTAAATCAGGTGGGATATTTACGCGGTGAATGTCAGCGTAAAAGATGCTCGCTGTCACGCGGACGTATCACGGCCGACGCTCAGGCGCCATCTGTGCGGCCGGCTGACATTTTGCATCCGTGGAAAAAGAAGAGAAAAAAAAGAAAAGCTAATTAATTCCCGTCTGCACCTGACAGTGCCCCCCCCCCCCCGCCCCCCCCGCCCGCGCGACGGAGGAAGAGAAGAAAACCGCAAACAATCTTTCCAACAAGTCGGCCTTTGTTTGTGGAGTCGAATGAAAGGAGGACTCCATTCTCTTCCAGCGTGCAGTGTTTACTCTGCCTGGGAGAAAATCCCTCCTCGGTTATGATTATGCACGCCGGGTCGTCACGCTGAGAGCTGTTTGCATCCGGGATGTGTTTTCTAATTGAGGTCAAGTCTACGTAAAGCGAAAGCCGAGAGGCGGCGATAAAAGCCCTCGTCTCCCGCTGCGTGACGCCCTCCTCCTTCAGCCTCGCAAAGGTTACCGTATTTTCCCGACTACAGAACGCACCACGAATTGATTAACGTGGACCCCGATTTAAACAAGTTGAAAAACTTATTGGGGTGTTACCATTTAGTGGTCAATTGTACGGAATATGTACTGTGCTGTGCAATCTACTAATAAACGTCTCAATCGATCAGTCAATTAAAAACCACGATACACGACGCACCCACCACGTTTTACAAGGACAAAATAGTTCTCCTCATATTAGCCGCACCGGATTATAAGCGGGAGATATCGTTGTGAATATTAGCGTTTGAAAAACAGCTAACTTCAACAAAAATGTTATAGTAAAATAGTAGGGATGTCCGATAATGGCTTTTTGCCGATATCCGATATCGTCCAACTCTTAATTAACGATACCGATATCAACCGATACCGATATATACAGTCGTGGAATTAACACATTATTATGTCTAATTTGGACAACCAGGTATGGTGAAGATAAGGTTCTTTAAAAAAAATAAAAAAAATAAATAAAATATTATAAATAAATTAAAAACATTTTCTTGAATAAAAAAGAAAGTAATACAATATAAAATTGTTACATAGAAACTAGTAATTCATGAAAATGAGTAAAATTAGCTGTTAAAGGTTAGTATTATTAGTGGAGCAGCAGCACGCACAATCATGTGTGCTTACGGACTGTATCCCTTGCAGACTGTATTGATATACACTATCGTTCAAAAGTTTGGGGTCACATTGAAATGTCCTTATTTTCAATGAAGATAACTTTAAACTAGTCTTAACTTTAAAGAAATACACTCTATACATTGCTAATGTGGTAAATGACTATTCTAGCTGCAAATGTCTGGTTTTTGGTGCAATATCTACATAGGTGTATAGAGGCCCATTTCCAGCAACTATCACTCCAGTGTTCTAATGGTACAATGTGTTTGCTCATTGGCTCAGAAGGCTAATTGATGTTTAGAAAACCCTTGTGCAATCATGTTCACACATCTGAAAACAGTTTAGCTCGTTACAGAAGCTACACAACTGACCTTCCTTTGAGCAGATTGAGTTTCTGGAGCATCACATTTGTGGGGTCAATTAAACGCTCAAAATGGCCAGAAAAAGAGAACTTTCATCTGAAACTCGACAGTCTATTCTTGTTCTTAGAAATGAAGGCAATTCCACAAAATTATTTGGGTGACCCCAAACTTTTGAACGGTAGTGTATACCGTATTTCCTTGAATAGCCGCAGGGGCGTTAATTAATTTAAAACCTCCTGTCACACCTGCGTTTACCGGAAACCGGCGGGATGGCCGTGCATGCGGTAATTATTTTAAAACCTCTTCTCACTCCGGCGTTTACCAAAAGGAATCCATAAAATTTAGGCGTGCGCTTTGAGTGTGATGTAAGCATACCATCATGAAAAGCACATTTAATTAAAAAAAACGTTATGGTCTTACCTGTACTTATAAATGGAGTCCATTTGCAGCTCCTTCTGACCAAAAGCATCGATAACTTGTTTATAGAAGTCTTCCTTATTTTCTTTCTTCAGTTTTAAAAGTCTCTGTTTCGATGGAGATATTCCTTTAATTATTACCTCCTGCTTCGATTGAAAGTCCAGTTTAGAAAACTGTTTTATTTTATGTATGTAATCCTCCATTTTAAAAGTTCAGGCAGAGGACAGAAAAAAAAACCTCTTGCTGCGTGTGTTCACTTCTTCTGCAGTACCGGAAGTCGCAAGAAGGATCACTAGCGCGGCAGCGCCCTCTACCACCAGGAGGCGGGAGTCATTTAATGACTTATACAGTATTTCACACACGCAGCTACGGTATATTAATAAAACATAGCTGCTTACTGTTCTCTTTAGCATACTGTACAGGTATTCAATAGCTTGGACCTTAAATCCTACTGAAAAGCTCTTTATCTTTTTTCCTTTGTGCGATTGTAAACTACTGAAAGCAGTTTCCTCCATTTTGAAAATGAGGACAGATGCGTCACTCGTGACGTAACGAATTTGACCCGGTGGAAGTTCTAGCCATATGCTAAATATTTTGCGAAACGAGTTTGACCCGGCGAAAATTACAGACATGCGATAATAAAATTAATATTTTGCGAAACGAATTTGATCCAGCTTCAATAATAAACCGGCGATAAGGCCAAGCATGCGTTAATTATTTTGAGAAACGAGTTTGACCCGGCAGTAATTCTAGACGTGCGAATACTATATTCCCTGCGCCAATTCAAGGAAATACGGTATATATATATAATGTAGGAACCAGAATATTAATAACAGAAAGAAACAACCCTTTGGTGTGAATGAGTGTAAATGGGGCAGGGAGGTTTTTTGGGTTGGTGCACTAATTGTAAGTGTACCTTGTGTTTTTTATGTTGATTTAATCAGGCATGTGATTTGACCACAATGAAAAAGACTGAAAAAACTTACGGTGGTCTGGGGGACGAAGGCCCCCAGCCAGGTCCAGGGGGGGGGACAAGGGGGGCAACGCCCCCCGAAGCTCCTGGTTTTTCACCAATTTAACATGCTAAAATTAACAAAGACAGCACCATTTGAAGAAAATATTTTAGTGTTTAAAGACATGAAAACATCATTAATAGAACATACATAACCCAATTATCCTAATGAATCACTGTGTATGGTTCAGTCCCAACAGTATTTAGTCACTAATATTTACATCTTGTGTTCATTTCACATCCACAGGTGTCACTTTGATCAGTGTTATTATCTACACTTTATTTACAGTATTACCACATTACTTCAGTTCATGTAATGTAAACATTTCATTCTTTTCACCAAAATAGGATATACATTTATGAAAATAATTAAACATGTTTTGTATTGTTTACTCATATTTGAAAAGAGGAAATAATAATAATGTGAGGACACTGACATATTGCATGAAACAAGTGTGAAAATATTTACTTTCAAGTTTCAAGAGACTACATAAGAACTTAATATTACAAAATAGTATTATATGCAAATTTATTTCAAATAAATTGTTAACCGGATTCAATAATGCGACTCTTTGAATTTCTGTAATTTCATAATATATTTTCACGTGGCTTTTTATTTTTAGAAAAACCCATTTATATTTCGCTAAGCAATAATTGGTTAATATTTAAAACAAACATGCTATTTCGCAAGCACATATTTTTTTAGCTTACCTCATTATTAACAACCCTGTCTGCAACTGAAGTGGGTGGATCTTTCCTCTCCATGTAAACAAAGGATGAAGTCCGTAAGGTTTGCTCACTTTCGGGTGACATCCAAAAGTACCAGCTAGTGAAAAGTTTGTCTTCCTTGCTTCAAATTGTTTCATATGTTTTTGGCGTTTCGCATGAACTTCCAAAGCCTTGAAACCTCGTGATCCATAGTCAATATTAACATGACACCACGTGTACAAAACCTTTCCGGGACGATCGATTTTCCGAATAAAATCACCGAACAAAGTCGTAACTTCCTTCTTCCCAACAGTATCAGTGATTTCCCTTTCCATCCAGTCCCATCCAAACTTATTTTTGACATGTTTATCAGTTTCTTTTACTCGTAAAGCGTCCTTTCTCTCGAGAACCGACATCGTTTGCATACGGAAAATGGCCGTAATAACCATTATGAATGATGACGTTATTAACGTCATCATTCATAACAGATGTCCTGATTGCTCACAAGGAACATATCGACCAATCAACTACAGCATAATATAAACTACGTCTCGAATCTTGATTTAGGGTCGGAAAAAAAACGGAAAAACGGGAGATAATTTTTCCCCCCCCCCGAGATTAAAAAAGACGGAATTCCGACTTTAGACGGAAAAATCACATGCCTGAAACCCTTTTTTGTGAATGAGTGCAAATGGGGGAGGGAGGTTTTTTGGGTTGGTGCAGTAATTGTAAGTGTATCTTGTGTATTTTATGTTGATTTAATAAAAAATAAATAAATAAACGATACCGATAATAAAAAAAACGATACCGATAATTTCCGATATTACATTTTATAGCATTTATCGGCCGATAATATCGGCAGGCCGATATTATCGGCCATCTCTATAAGATAGTGTTTGTTTGTATGAACAAATACTGGTCAAAATAACAAGGGTGGACCTTGTTGTGCGAATGCTCCAAAATTCATCTACCGTATTTTCCGGACCATAGGGCGCACTGCCGATGAATGGTCTATTTCGATCTTTTTCCATATATAGGGTGCATTAAAGGAGTCTTTTTTTTCTCTTTTCTCTAAATGTAAAACACTTCCTTGTGGTCTACATCAGTGGTCCCTAACCACCGGGCCGCGGCCCGGTACCGGTCCGTGGATCGATTGGTACCGGGCCGCGCAAGAAATAAAAAAACAAACAAAAAAAAAAAAAAAATATATATATATATATATATATATATATATATTTTTTTTTTTTTTTAATTAAATCAACATAAAAAACACAAGATACACTTACAATTAGTGAACCAACCCCCCAAAAAATAAAAAAAATTAATAAATAATAAATAACTTCCACAATTCCCACATTCTTCAACCCGTTCAAACCATTCCACCTTTGACACATTCCACCAATTCAAACTACACTTTTTCCAAGTTCAAAAAAATTCCAGATTTTCCCGAAATTCCTTAATACCATTTACTACATCAACATTTCTTGCCCGATTTAAGTAATTCTAACACCAACCAATTCAGCTCATTCAAGTTCTTAATCATTTTTTAAAAAATCCCGCTTTTCCCCAAATTCCCAAATTTCCATGAAGTTCCCATTGAAATGAATGGGACATTTTCCCAAGTTGCACAATTCCCACCTTTTTCAACCTATTCAAACCATTCCAACATTAACACATTCCACTCATCCTGGACATTCAGACTAACACTTTCCCAAGTTCCAAACCAAATTCCAGATTTCCTGGAAATTCAAACTCTTCAACGTTCAAACCATTTCAGCGTTTAAACGATTTAAACCATTTCTACATTCATTCTACATTCCATTAGCATTGCAGTTCAGTGTCAGCTCTTCAACATTCCAACAATCAAACTATTCTTACATTCCCACTGCATTCTATCAGCATTTCACTTCAACTTCAGCATTGGAGGATTCACACGCAATTCCTTCAGGAATTGCCTCTTCTAGTTCTTCTTCTTCTCCAGATTTCGGCCCACTCTACCGTCCACATTGTTCAGCCTATTCGGGGAATCGCGGGCTTTTCCTTGACAAATTCCAAAAATTCCCAGATTTCCCAGAATTCCAGGTTTTCCGGGACAATTTTCCGAATCAAAATGAATTGGCCATTTTTCAAACTTCCACCAGTTCCACATTTTTTAACCGACTCAAAACAGCAGCTTGGAATTTGGGACATGCTCTCCCTGAGAGAGCATGAGGAGGTTGAGGTGGGCGGGGTTGAGGTGAGGAAGGTGTAGGGGGTAGCGGGGGGTGAATATTGTAGCATCCCGGAAGAGTTAGTGCTGCAAGGGGTTCTGGGTATTTGTTCTGTTGTGTTTATGTTGTATACGGTGCGGATGTTCTCCCGAAATGTGTTTGTCATTCTTGTGTGGCGCATATTTGTAACAGTGTTAAAGTTGTTTACCCTCAGTGTGACCTGTATGGCTGTTGACCAAGTATGCTTGCATTCACTTGTGTGTGTGAAAAGCCGTAGATATTGTGTGACTGGGCCGGCACGTAAAGGCAGTGCCTTTAAGGTTTATTGGCGCTCTGTACTTCTCCCTACGTCCGTGTACACGGCGGCGTTTTAAAAAGTCATACATTTTACTTTTTGAAACCGATACCGATAATTTCCGATATTACATTTTAAAGCATGTATCGGACGATAATATCGGCAGTCCGATATTATCGGACATCTCTAGTTAGCATATTAGCTAATGCTAGCGACGCTAGCTTGATTACATTAGGACAGCGTGTACAAATATGCATGCAAACATCACACATGGGACGCTTTAGTGAGCATGAACAGTTTTAGTTATATTGTAAAACTTACAAACGTTGCCTGGAGTGATGAATGAAGAATCCATACCAGTCTAAATGCTATTGACAGCTGGTAGACGAACAACCGCACTCCGGTTGAAAAAAATAAATAAATAAAAAACACGATGCTCGCCATAGATGGCGCCATAGGACAAACAATAAAAACTTTTTTAGGTGTATTTGCTGTTTTTTTGGTTTGAACTATTTTTTTAGAACGACTGTTATGGAGCCAGAACACTGCCAGTAAAGTTTGATATCGAATAAAAAAGAAAGAAAAAAAAGACTTCTTACTGGCAGTGTTCTGGTTCCATAGTATTTTATACTTTTTCATAACATGGTCACTACTGCCTACTTTCTCTTGTTATATTCTTATTTTACTGTTATATTTGTATTCTCATTGTTGCTTTTTATTTTTATTCTTATTGTAATATTTCCATTTACACCCCCATTATTTACTTTTTAAATTCAATCTCAATTATGTACACTGCTGCTGGAATTTTTTTATTTTCCTGAGGGAACTCTCCTGAAGGAATCAATAAAGTACTATCTATCTATCTATCTATCTATCGTGAAGAATGCATATATATATGTTTAAGAGTTATTTCTTTTTAATTCATAGTCATGTGTGAAGCAGCTAGTATTTTCCATTTGGCCCCCTCTCTATTTCTTATCTTATGTCCGCAAGTAAACTATGTGTGTTACCTTGAGGGCCTGCACTGTATGAAATGGAATACTCCCTTTTGTCGTATCTGTAGTGGAACAATGAAGCCGTGTTCCTTCTCAGACAGGTGGGGGCCTTCTTCGTTTTGCAAGAAGTAGGCTCTTCCGTTCGAGTGTTAGATCAACACGAATGTATTGATTGAGTTGACCTCCCAAAGCTTTGGAATAAACTAGAAAATATTCCTATTCTGTCCTGGTGATCCTTCTTACTCAGTTTATATGTCATCCAAAAGAACTTGGGATTGACCAGTAACTTAAATTCCCTTGGAGGAAGAACTGGTCCGACGCAACACTATCTATCTATCTATCTATCTATCTATCTATCTATCCATCCATCCATCTGTTATCGGAGAGAAATACCTAAATTGGCCGCACCGTCTATTAATAAGCTGCAGGGTGCAAAGTGTATAGTGTGGAATTTACGGTACATTCGCCATCTCGGAGCTCACCTGTCATATTGCAGTACGCCTGCGCGGCCCCCAGGGGTCCGCTCCCGTCCGGATCGATGGCGTAGAAGCCAGAGGAGCCGCCGATCAGCTTGTAGGCCTCGCAGGACGACTCGTAGACGGCTGCGGAGATGGAGGGGTCGGGGGTGTCAAAGAAGGACAATTTCCAACCTTAATAGTCCTATTAAGTCCAAATGAAAAATAATACACCAATTCATAACCTGAATGGGATTTCATCGACCGGTTCCTGATCTCCTTCATCCCTGCTGGACCGCCTATGTCTATGCGGAAGGTTCTGGTTGGGGAATGGGTCGGCTTTTTAAGAAAAATTACATTAATCATGTATAATAGGGAAGGTATTTTTATGGCCCCATTCCTGGCCGGATCTCGCGTGAGAGGAAGAGGAGGGGTTAATAATTTTGCAACGCAGTCTACTGAAAATAATGGAAAGCGCCACTCTCCGTGGCAACCGACGCCGTGGTCAAAGTTGGAATTGCCACATTTTAAGATACTCAAAACGCTACTGTCGTCTGGCGGCTCAGGTGGATCGTGCATGCCACCACTTTCGTCACGTTTCACGTGTCAGGTATGAATCCTCTTCGTACTGTATGTTCACAGATTGAGTCAGTGCTTCTCAATTATTTTCTGGAGGAGAAAACCAAACCTCCATCCCGACTATAAATAGTATCAGTTCTCTATCAAATTGTTATAAGTACCGTATTTTTCGGAGTATAAGTCGCTCCGGAGTATAAGTCGCACCGGCCGAAAATGCATAATGAAGAAGGAAAAAAACATATATAAGTCGCACTGGAGTATAAGTCGCAATTTTGGGGGAAATGTATTTAATAAAACCAAACACCAAGAATAGACATTTGAAAGGCAATTTAAAATAAATAAAGAATAGTGAACAACAGGCTGAATAAGTGTACGTTATATGAGGCATAAATAACCAACTGAGAAGGTGCCTGGTGTGTTAACGTAACATATTATGGTAAGAGTCATTCAAATAACTATAACATATAGAACATGCTATACGTTTACCAAACAATCTGTCACTCCTAATCGCTAAATCCCATGAAATCTTATACGTCTAGTCTCTTACGTGAATGAGCTAAATAATATTATTTGATATTTTACGCTAATGGGTTAATAATTTCACACATAAGTCGCTCCTGAGTATAAGTCGCACCCCCGGCCAAACTATGAAAAAAACTGCGACTTATAGTCCGAAAAATACGGTACACCTCTGCATAACATTCGAGAAAACAAACAAACAAAAAAATATTGATCAACTTGCGACAAAAGAATAACTTTCTATGACAGAAAATATTGAAAGTGCATCAATTTACCTGAAATTAAAAAATAAATAAATCCTTATTCAAACAAAAAACATATTTTTTACCAACTTGAACCATTTGATACTGAAAAATACAGCAAAATAAAAATAAAAGCATAATAATAAATTCAAGTTGATCAGCACATGGGAGCACATTATATACGTCACTTTAACCCCCAAGACAAAAATTAATAAAAACAATGTTTTGAATTAAAAATGAGGAAAGTCAGGATTAGTGGCTAAAATGAGCACGTGCACGTTTTGTCGAGCACAGCTTTTCAAAGTAAGGTGTTAGGGAAATATTTTCCACCTTCAAGCAGAGCGGAAGAGTGTCGGGAGTCCCACTCTCATTTCACTTTGTTCTGTTCAAGGACAAAACACAATGAGTTTTTATCGTTGCCAACACACACACACACACACACACACACACACACACACACACACACACACACACACACACACACACACACACACACACACACACACACACAGTATCTTATTGGTTTCGATGATGAGAAGAGGTGCCAAGAACGAGACAAAGAGAGGGAATGTGCATGTGTCTAAAACACATGCTTAGGTTAATGTTCAGGTTCAGAACTCAGCCAAGGAGGACAAAAGCATGTGAGCTGAGGGACAATCAAGGGCAGACCTGGGCAAATTAAGGCCCGGGGGCCACATGCGGCCCGTTAAGCTTTTCAAATCTGGCCCGCCGGACATTCCCAAATCATTTTTTTTTTAGATGTTTAAAGGCCTACTGAAATGAATTTGTTTTATTTAAACGGGGATAGCAGATCCATTCTATGTGTCATACTTGATCATTTTGCGATATTGCCATATTTTTGCTGAAAGGATTTAGTAGAGAACATCGCAACTTTTTGTCGCTGATAAAAAAAAGCCTTGCCTGTACCGGAAGTAGCGTGACGTCACAGGTTGAAAGGCTCCTCACATTTCCCCATTGTTTACACCAGCAGCGAGAGCGATTCGGACCGAGAAAGCGACGATTACCCCATTAATTTGAGCCAGGATGAAAGATTCGTGGATGAGGAACGTCAGAGTGAAGGACTAGAGTGCAGTGCAGGACGCATCTTTTTTCGCTCTGACCGTAACTTAGGTACAAGCTGGCTCATTGGATTCCACACTCTCTCCTTTTTCTATTGTGGATCACGGATTTGTATTTTGAACCACCTCGGATACTATATCCTCTTGAAAATGAGAGTCGAGAACGCGAAATGGACATTCACAGTGACTTTTATCTCCATGACAATACATCGGTGACGCACTTTAGCTACGGAGCTAACGTGATAGCATCGGGCTTAACTGCAGATAGAAACAAAATAAATAAACCCCTGACTGGAAGGATAGACAGAAAATGGGGCGGTATAGCTCGGTTGGTAGAGCGGCCGTGCCAGCAACTTGAGGGTTGCAGGTTCGATCCCCGCTCCCGCCATCCTAGTCACTGCCGTTGTGTCCTTGGGCAAGACACTTTACCCACCTGCTCCCAGTGACACCCACACTGGTTTAAATGTAACTTAGATATTGGGTTTCACTATGTAAAGCGCTTTGAGTCGCTTGAGAAAAAGCGCTATATAAATATAATTCACTTCACTTCAAAATCAACAATACTATTAAACCATGGACATGTAACTACACGGTTAATGCTTTCCAGCCTGGTGAAGCTTAACAATGCTGTTGCTAACGACGCCATTGAAGCTAACTTAGCAAGGGGACCTCACAGAGCTATGCTAAAAACATTAGCTATCCACCTACGCCAGCCAGCCCTCATCTGCTCATCAACACCCGTGCTCACCTGCGTTCCAGCGATCGACGGAGCGACGAAGGACTTCACCCGATCATCAATGCGGTCTGCGGCTAGCGTCGGATAGCGCGTCTGCTATCCAAGTCAAAGTCCTCCTGGTTGTGTTGCTGCAGCCGGCCGCTAATACACCGATCCCACCTACAGCTTTCTTCTTTGCAGTCTTCATTGTTCATTAAACAAATTGCAAAAGATTCACCAACACAGAATACTGTGGAATTTTGCGATGAAAACCGAGCTTTTTGTATTGGATACAATGTGTCCGAATATTTCCGTTTCAACCATTGACGTCACGCGCATACGTCATCATACATAGACGTTTTCAACCGGAAGTTTCGCGGGACATTTAAAATGTCACTTTATAAGTTAACCCGGCCGTATTGGCATGTGTTGCAATGTTAAGATTTCATCATTGATATATAAACTATCAGACTGCGTGGTCGCTAGTAGTGGCTTTCAGTAGGCCTTTAAGATGGAAAGTTTAGCTGCCATTATGATGTGCAGTGATGTTGTCACGGCGGGGTCGCATCTTTATGCGGGGTCGTTCTCCCGGGATGCAGAACGTACAACTCCGGACAAAGCGTGAAGGTAGGAGTATGATTTATTTAACATAAATCACAGCTTGAACCAAAAACAGGAAGCAAAAGGAAAGCGTGCCGTTCGCACGAAAAGCTAAAGAAACCCAACTTAGCACTGGAATCTAGTGATGGGTCCGGCAACACCGATGCATCAGCGCATGCGTCGAGCTCATAGAGCAAAACCCTGTGTCGGTGCACGTACCGCTTTTAGAAAGTCACGTGACCGATCATGAGCTGTTTCGGTCACGTGACCGATACGCGAACTGTGTCGAACTGACGCCTGCGCGCCAAACTGTGTTTATAAGGAAGCGCATTTGTCAACGAGATGCTGCTGCCAACAGAATCGCCGCACTTCTGTCGTTGGTCATTTGTAATTTATCGTCGTCGGAGATCATGGAGCAGACTCAGGCAAAAAGAAAGACTTCCGTCGTGTGGCAATATTTTGATCATATATCGGAAAAAAAGGTATTTGTGAAAAACAACATCTTAATCTACGATTTGACTCCCTCGAATGGCCTTGAGGAACAGGCTGTTCTGAAGAACTCCCCTGAGGACTACTCAAAGATGGACGCTTTTGACCTTCTTTTTTTTCAAAAAGCACCTGGGTCGAACTTTTGAGATCGGCCTCAGTCCACAAAGACATTCCAACATCTCACCCAAGTTAATTGGGCATACATGCACGCACACGCCCCTCCCCAAATCAACGCCTTCACCACTGCTTAATTCCTCAGGGGCTGTGGGGGCTGAGTAGCGCTTTAGTAGCGGCAGCCGGCTTCCAGGGTCCCAACTCCCCCCTCCTCTGTTGCGCGTTGTTGTGATTACATGTACCATGTTTATGTGTGCCATGCTATGTGAGTTTTTTTCCTCGGACTCAGTCTGGACCACTCCTGAGGGTCCTGCCTCAGACTGATATTTTTTTTACTCTTCCCCCTTTCCCAATGTCACCTTTTTCCCACCTTTTTAAGGAGCGCTGTAAGTGGCTGATCCGTCGGCGGTCCCGTCTTGTCCCCCTGTAACGTATGTCTGCTCTTAGCGGGATTGTGCCGAAAATGTAATTTCAGTTCTTATGTGTCTTGTACATGTTAAGAATGGACAAAAACATATACAAAAATAAAGCTGCTGTCTGTTGTGTTCATTTCCTTGTCGTTTCATCCTGTTCTCTCAAAGTTTCCACTTGATCTATTAGAATTCAAAATCTCTTCAAAATGATTCTTAGTTTACTATTCATATTTTCTGCAGGTTAAATGTCGCATTCGTACGACAGAATTGTCGTACATTAACAAATCCACCTCCTCAATGCTGAGGCATTATAGGGCCAGGCATGAAAATGAAGTTTCAGAGACACCCAGGATAATAACTAAGAAGAGAACTCGTCTAAAATTTAATACGTTGGAAAAATGTGAAAAAAATAGTAATAAAAAATTCCCAGTCCACAAGCATCCTCATTCACAACACGTTCTCTTATATTTCCATGTTATGATACATGTTCACATTATTTATTGACTGTATCTAAAAAGATAAAAATATATTTTTATTTAAATGAAGATATGAAATAATCCTAAATGAAATACAATGACTTGGTTTATATTATTGTATATACTAGAACAGGGGTCGGCAACCCAAAATGTTGAAAGAGCCATATTGGACCAAAAATACAAAAACAAATCTGTCTGGAGCCGCAAAAAATTAAAAGCCATATTACATACAGATAGTGTGTCATGAGATATGAATTAAATTAAGATGACTTAAAGGAAACTAAATGAGCTCAAAAATACCTACAAATGAGGCATAATGATGCAATATGTACATATAGCTAGCATAAATAGCATGTTAGCATCGATTAGCTTGCAGTCATGCAGTGACCAAATATACCTGATTAGCACTCCACACAAGTCAATAACATCAACACAACTCACCTTTGTGCATTCACGCACAACGTTAAAAGTTTGGTGGACAAAATGAGACAGAAAAAGAAGTGGCATAAAACACGTCCTGGGAAGTCGGAGAAAGTAATACATGTAAACAAAATACGGTGAGTTCAAGGACCGCCAAAATTAGTAGGACAAAACGGCGCTCGCCAAATACTCGAATCCGTGAAGCATGTTTAATATAAACAGTGTGCTTTATAACGATTAGGGAGGTTTGTGTCACGTTTGTCCTCCTACAGAAACCATATTAAAACAAAAAATATATTTTTTCCCCCTCATCTTATTCCATTTTTCATACATTTTTGAAAAAGCTCCAGAGAGCCACTAGGGCGGCTCTAGGTCATAAAATCAGTGTCAGTTGAGTCGGTCCATAAGTTGCCTGTAGGGATTTTTAATGTCCAGCAGATGTCAGTATTTAGTGACACAGTATCAATACAGTTTTGCAATGTGTCGAAACGCCTCATCAACCCATCACTACTGGAATCATAAACTAGGAAATGTACTACCCGTGGCATGAACAGACGAGACTTACGTAGACCAGGCATGAAGCGAACGATGACGCCAGGCCGACTGACTGGCAAAGGCAGGCTTAAATAATGCCTCTGATTAGTGCTCGGGTAGCAGGTGAGCGGCCGAACACTAATCAGAGACAGGTGAGCATAATTAGCAACCATGGCAACCACAACAAACTCAGGGAGGCGCACACAACAGGAACTAAAAGGAGTCCAAAACTAACAGAACATAACTACACAAAACATGATCTAGACCAGGGGTGTCCAAAGTGCGGCCCGGCGGCCATTTGCGGCCCGCAGCTAATTGTTTACCGGCCCGCCACACATTCTGGAAATACTATTGTAAAAATAAAAAAGAACATTAAAAAAAGTGGAATGAGGTGAAATCTAACGAGAAAAAGTTGCAATGTTGACACAGAAGCTGCCATGCAGGCTGTTTTTTTTTTCTTTTGTCTTTCTTCATTTTTCTTTTTTTACCATTGCTCAAAAAAAAAAAAAAAAAAAGACAAAAAATCCATTGGAGCCCTGAAAAATGAATTATTTTCAGGGCTCCAATTACTTCAAATATTTCACTTTAAAATGTTTTTTGTAATGATAAATGGGTTATACTTGTATAGCGCTTTTCTACCTTCAAGGTACTCAAAGCACTTTGACACTATTTCCACATTCACCCATTCACACACACACTGATGGAGGGAGCTGCCATGCAAGGCGCTAACCAGCAGCCATCAGGAGCAAGGGTGAAGTGTCTTGCGCAAGGACACAACGGACGTGACTAGGATGGTAGAAGGTGGGGATTGAACCCCAGTAACCAGCAACACTCCGATTGCTGACACAGCCACTCTACCAACTTCGCCACCCAATGTGGTAAATATTGCATATATTGTGTAGTAGCCATATAAAAACATCAAAGTTTTCTTTGACAAAAGCGCATAAAACAAACAAAATAATAGTTCCGGCATAAAATCGACAGATATATCTGAAGTTGATCTCGTGTTGAAAGTAAAAGAAAAACCTAATAAAAATGTATCACTTTATGAGTGGGGCACCTTTTGGATCCCAAATATATTTAGTGATTTTTTATTTATCTTTTCACTGTGATTACTCAAAAATATGGAATAATTAAAATCAATGGTGTCCTGCATTATTGATCTTTTAGGGCTCCAATTACTAAATACTGCATATTTCAGTTTTACTATAAAAAAACTAAGTTGTTTTTGACAGAAAAGCCATAAAACATTTTTTTTAATTTGTATTACTTTATATCAACTTGAAGTTGATATAGAGATTTACTGTAAGTGTTAAATAATTAAAAAAAATAATAATCTGACTTATTTTTAACATTTTAACGACTGAGACCCTTTATGGTCCCCGGGACCCCTAAAGGTAAAATAAATAAAAAATGCATATATTTTGTTATGGTTTGAAAATGAAAAATATCAAAATGGCCCCCACATGCTTTAATTTTTTCGTGTGCGGCCCTCAGTGGAAAAAGTTTGGACACCCCTGGTCTAGACCACAGATCATGACAGATGTTTTCTAATGACTGTAAGTCTTGAACTATACTAAGTATTTCAATGGTTGGAATCTGCACTTTTGGATGATATACCAGTTACTATGGTCATCTAATTAGTTACTATGGTAATCTAATTAGTTACTATGGTCATCTAACTAGTAACTATGGTAATCGACGTCACAGCATCTCAGACGAGGCACCAAGCAGTGTGGGCGGGAAACGTTTCCACAGACGCGGAAGGAGATTTTCACAACAAAGTTCTAAAGCTTAGTGATGTATCAGATTGTAGGTGGGTTTATTTTGTACCCTTCGCGTTCATATTTCACTGTTTGTTGCATTTTTGTTGCGTTTCACTTGATTGTAAAATATGTCGATCAAAAGGGGGTGTGACGTTCATATTTTGTCAATATTCAGTGTTTTATCGTTCGTAGAATTTAAGTTTTTAGCATTCAATCTGACATTATTGTGAGGTTTTGTATTAGTGTTCCTAAAAATAGATATACCGGCCCCCAGACACATTTTTTTCTCTAAATGTGGCCCCGGAGTCAAAATAATTGCCCAGGCCTGATCTAGGGAGAACGCGCCAGACTTTGTAGTAAAATAAATGTTTCATCTTTAATTCTAGTCCCCTCGCCTTATTCAGACAAAAGAACCTGGGAGGACTTTGCCCTTTAAAAGGGGAGATACGAACACACTCAAGTAATTTTCAGCGATTAATCGCAATTAATCAAATTGCAAGAGTGTGATTAATTGAATTAAAATTTTTTACTATTGTCACTATTTGATATACCGTATTTTCCGCACTATAAGGCGCACCTAAAAACCTCCAATTATCCCAAAAGCTGACAGTGCGCCTTATAATCCGGTGCGCCTTATATATGGACCAATATTGAGCCACAAGAGGTCTCGCAACTACGGGATGCATAACGTAACCCCAGCCTCTACTGTAGCGTCAATTCTATGCGCCTTATAATGTGGTGCGCCTTATAATGCGGTGCGCCTTATATATGAACAACGTTTCAAAATAGGCCATTCATTGAAGGTGTGCCTTATAATGCGGTGCGCCTTATATATGAACAAAGTTTTAAAATAGGCCATTCATTGAAGGTGCACCTTATAATCCGGTGCGCCTTATATATGAACAACATTTTAAAATAGGCCATTCATTGAAGGTGCGCCTTATAATCCGGTGCGCCTTATATATGGACCAATATTGAGCCACAAGAGGTCTCGCAACTACGGGATGCATAACGTAACCCCAGCCTCTACTGTAGCGTCAATTCTATGCGCCTTATAATGTGGTGCGCCTTATAATGCGGTGCGCCTTATATATGAACAACGTTTTAAAATAGGCCATTCATTGAAGGTGCGCCTTATAATCCGGTGCGCCTTATATATGAACAAAGTTTTAAAATAGGCCATTCATTGAAGGTGCACCTTATAATCCGGTGCGCCTTATATATGAACAAAGTTTTAAAATAGGCCATTCATTGAAAGTGCACCTTATAATCCGGTGCGCCTTATATATGAACAAAGTTTTAAAATAGGCCATTCATTGAAGGTGCGCCTTATAATCCGGTGCGCCTTATATATGAACAAAGTTTTAAAATAGGCCATTCATTGAAGGTGCGCCTTATAATCCGGTGCGCCTTATATATGGACCAATATTGAGCCACAAGAGGTCTCGCAACTACGGGATGCATAACGTAACCCCAGCCTCTACTGTAGCGTCTATTCTATGCGCCTTATAATGTGGTGCGCCTTATAATGCGGTGCGCCTTATATATGAACAAAGTTTTAAAATAGGCCATTCATTGAAGGTGCACCTTATAATCCCGTGCGCCTTATATATGGACCAATATTGAGCCACAAGAGGTCTCGCAACTACGGGATGCATAACGTAACCCCAGCCTCTACTGTAGCATCTATTCTATGCGCCTTACAATGTGGTGCGCCTTATAATGCGGTGCGCCTTATATATGAACAAAGTTTTAAAATAGGCCATTCATTGAAGGTGCGCCTTATAATCCGGTGCACCTTATATATGGACCAATATTGAGCCACAAGAGGTCTCGCAACTACGGGATGCTTAACGTTACCCCAGCCTCTACTGTAGCGTCTATTCTATGCGCCTTATAATGTGGTGCGCCTTATAATGCGGTGCGCCTTATATATGAACAAAGTTTTAAAATAGGCCATTCATTGAAGGTGCGCCTTATAATCCGGTGCGCCTTAAAATACGGTATATATTTTTAGCTTACACACAAAGCTAAATAAAAAGCATAGCTATTCACATTAGCATCTTTTTTGTAAAATATTGTTTGTACTGATAAAAGAAATAAATAAATAGAAGAGCGATTTTATATGTGTCAACATTTTTATTTTAATTCAATTGTTTTGTTTGTTGTATACATTTCCTGTTCTACGGTTATCATCACACTTTCCCCCTTTGCCCAGTACATCCTATATGTGTGGTTGCAGTACACTCATGTTTAATAGTAATACTACTGCATAATTACTTGGATTTGGCAGCGAGCTTCTGTTTGTTTGAAGAAGATATCCAAAAAGTTGCATGCGGATTAGGATGAAAGCTAGCGCGGAACAGAGGCGGGCTCGCAGCCAACGGAAGGCTTGACGTGATTTTTGATTTGGATCCAGGGTTTGTTTTCTGTCTCTATTTTTTACCCCCTTTAAATTAAGCACTTTTAAAGTTTAAAGTTGTCAATGGTCACAACATTAGGTACATGTTCAAAATACAGTAAGAGTCAATGGACCTATTCGTATGTGTGTTGTGTGTGATCTACTAAGACTGCAATGTGAAAACATCCATCCATCCATTTTCTACCGCTTGTCCCTTACACATTTTTTTTCAAATAATCGGATCTCCTTTGAAACGCACACGAGGCTTTAAGGTTGGGATCTGATCATGCCTAATCATTACTATCGACACCAACTTCGCACCCTTGTGGTGAAAAATGATAACACTCATAACTTTCTTCCATATGCTGCGATCTTCTCGCATATGCTATCTGTTAGCGTGCTAACTTTCCCCCCCCCGCTGGTTTTCAAGCCGTACACCTCAGAGTCATATAACTTGATATTTGACACATGATAACTGTTAGCATACTAGCATGCTAACCTTTTTAGTTAGTTTTTCAGCTGCACGCCTCAGAGTCAAATATATTGGAACTTGACACATGCGAACTTCTTACCTAAATTTTTGAGGCAATTTTGCAGCCGTACACCTCTCAGTCATATAAGGTATCACTTGAGACATGCTAAATTTGAGCATGCTAGCAATAGCACGCTAACTTTCCTAGTAAATTTTGCAGCCGTATGCCTCAAAGTCATATAACTTGTCACTTGAGACAAGCTAAATATTAGCATGCCCATGTTAACATGCTAGCATGCTAACTTTAGCATGCTAAATTTTTTAGACAGTATGCCTAAGAGTCATATAACTTGATATTTGACACATACTAACTTTTAGCATGCTAACTCTTTAAGCTATTTTTTCAGCGGTACACTTCAGAGTCATACAACTTAGAACTTTGAGTACCTTGAAGGTAGAAAAGCGCTATACAAGTATAACCCATTTTTTTATCTATTTAACTTGACACATGCTAAAATTTTCAGACAATTTTGCAGGCGTACGCATCAGTCATATACGTTATCATTTGAGACATGCTAAATCTTAGCATGCTAGCATAAGCATGCTAACCTTTTCAGCCAATTTTGCAGCCGTACGCCTCAGAGTCATATAACCTGTCACTGGAAACAAGCTAAATCTTAGCATCCCCATGTTAACCTGCTAGCATGCTAAAGCATGCTAACTTTTTTAGCCAATCTTGCAACCGTACGCCTCAGAGTCATACAACTTGTTACCTGAGACATTCTAAACTTTTTCAGCCAACTTTGCAGCTGTATCCCTTAGTCATATAACTTGTTACTTGAGAGATACTAAATCTAAGCATGCTAAAATTACCATGCTAACTTTTTTAGCCAATCTTGCAACCGTACGCCTCAGAGTCATATAACGTGTTACTTGAGACATGTTCATTCTTAGCATGCTAATGTTAATGTGATAGCATGTTAAAATAAAAATAACAAATTGTGCAGCTCTATGCCTCAGAGTCATATAACTTGTTACTTGAGAGATACTAAATCTACGCAAGCTAGCATGCTAAAATTACCATGCTAACTTTTTTAGCCAATCTTGCAGCTATACGCCTCAGAGTCATATAATGTGTTACTTGAGACATGTTAAAACCTTAGCATGTTAACGTTAACATGCTAACTTTTTTAGAGAATTTTGAGGCAGGAAGCCTGAGAGTCATATATATATATATATATATATATATATATATATATATATATATATATAAATACACACATGTATAACTTGTTACGTGAAACATGCTAAATCTTAGCATGCTAACTTTTTAGCCAATTATACAGCCGTACGCCACAGAGTAATACAACTTGTTACCTGAGACACGCTAAATCTTAGCATGCTAATATTAACATGCTAGTATGCTACCTTTAGCATGCTAATATTTTTAAACAATTGTGCAGCCGCACGCCTGAGTCATATAAATTGTTACTTGAGGCATGCTGAATCTTAACGTTAACATGCTAGCATGCTAACTCTAGCATGCTAACTTTTTAAGACTATTTTGCAGCCGTAAGCCCTAGAGTCATATATATATATATATATATATATATATATATATATATATATATATATATATATATATATATATATATACATACATATGTGTTACCTGAGACATGCTAACATTAGCAGGCTAACTTTTACAGCCTCTTTAGCAGCTGTTTGCCTAAGAGTCGCATAACTTGTTGGTTGTCTTATCATGCTAGCATGCTAACTTTAGCATGCTAACCTTTAAAGACAATTTTGCAGCTGAATACCTCAAAGTCATATAACTTGGTATTTGACACATGTTCACTGTTAACATGCTAACGTTAGCATTTCTTTTCGAATATTGACATATTTTAAAATATTATTTTCAAGTATGAAGCATGAAGCATGAAGCATGACGTATGACGTAAGACGTATGAAGTACGAACCACGAAGTACGAAGCATGAAGTAAGAAGTATGAAGTATGAAGCATGAAGTATGACGCATGAAGTATGAAGCATGAAGTATGAAGCATGACGTATGAAGTACGAAGCATGAAGCATGAAGTATGAAGCATGACGTATGAAGTACAAAGTACGAAGCACAAAGTATGAAGCATGATGTATGAAGTATGAAGCATGACGTATGAAGTATGAAGCATGAAGTATGAAGTACGAAGCATGAAGTACGAAGCATGAAGTATGAAGCATGATGTATGAAGTATGAAGCATGACGTATGAAGTACGAAGCATGAAGTATGAAGTATGAAGTACGAAGCATGAAGTATGAAGCATGAAGTATGAAGCATGATGTATGAAGTATGGCGTATGAAGTACGAAGTACGAAGCATGAAGTCTGAAGTTTGACATATGAAGTATGAAATATGAAGCATGAAGTATAAAGTATGAAGTATGAAATATGAAGTATGATGTAAGAAATATGAAGTATGACGTATGAAGTATGATGTATGAAGTATGAAGTATGAAGTATAAAGAATGATGTATAAAGTATGAAGTATGTAGTATGAAGCATGAAGCATGACGTATGAAGTATGAAGAACGAAGCATGAAGTATGAAGTATGAAGTATGAAGCATGAAGTATGAAGTATGAAGTACGAAGTACGACGCACGAAGTATGAAGCATGATGTATGAAGTATGAAGCATGACGTATGAAGTACGAAGCATGAAGTATGAAGTATGAAGTATGAAGTACGAAACATGAAGCATGAAGTATGAAGCATGAAGCATGACGTATGAAGTACGAAGCATGAAGCATGAAGTATGAAGCATGACGTATGAAGTACAAAGTACGGAGCACAAAGTATGAAGCATGATGTATGAAGTATGAAGCATGACGTATGAAGTATGAAGCATGAAGTATGAAGTACGAAGCATGAAGTACGAAGCATGAAGTACGAAGCATGAAGTATGAAGCATGATGTATGAAGTATGAAGCATGACGTATGAAGTACGAAACATGAAGTATGAAGTATGAAGTATGAAGTACGAAACATGAAGTATGAAGTATGAAGTACGAAGCATGAAGTATGAAGCATGAAGTATGAAGCATGATGTATGAAGTATGACGTATGAAGTACGAAACATGAAGTATGAAGTATGAAGTACGAAGCATGAAGTATGAAGCATGAAGTATGAAGCATGATGTATGAAGTATGACGTATGAAGTACGAAGTACGAAGCATGAAGTCTGAAGTATGAAGTATGAAATATGAAGCATGAAGTATAAAGTATGAAGTATGAAATATGAAGTATGATGTAAGAAATATGAAGTATGACGTATGAAGTATGATGTATGAAGTATGAAGTATAAAGAATGATGTATAAAGTATGAAGTATGTAGTATGAAGCATGAAGCATGACGTATGAAGTATGAAGAACGAAGCATGAAGTATGAAGTATGAAGTATGAAGCATGAAGTATGAAGTACGAAGTACGACGCACGAAGTATGAAGCATGATGTATGAAGTATGAAGCATGACGTATGAAGTACGAAGCATGAAGCATGAAGTATGAAGTATGAAGCATGAAGTATGAAGCATGAAGTATGACATAAGAAGTATGAAGCATGATGTATGAAGTATGACAAACAAAGCATGAAGTATGAAGTATGAAGTATGAAGTATAAAGAAGGATGTATAAAGTATGAAGTATGTAGTATGAAGCATGAAGCATGACGTATGAAGTATGACAAACAAAGCATGAAGTATGAAGTATGAAGTATGAAGCATGAAGTATGAAGTATGAAGTACGAAGTACGACGCACGAAGTAAGAAGCATGATGTATGAAGTATGAAGTACGAAGTATGACGTATGAAGTATGATGTATGAAGTATGCCGTATGAAGCATGAAGCATGAAGCATGAAGCATGAAGTATGAAGTATGACGTATGAAGTATGATGTATGAAGTATGACGTATGAAGTATGAAGTATGAAGCATGAAGCATGAAGTATGAAGTATGACATATGAAGTATGATGTATGAAGTATGAAGTACAAAGTATGAAGTTTGAAGTATGAAGTATGAAGGAGTTTCTGATGCCTTCCTCACTCTCACTTGTCACCCCTCCCTGTCCGTGCTTTTAATACTCATTTCTGCCTATTTTTAATTCCGGCGCCGCTCCCACCTGTCATGTTGCAGCCCACATTCAAAAGGCGTGCATGAGAAGGCGTGCATGAGAAGGCGTGCATGAGAAGGCGTGCATGAGAAGGCGTGCATGAGAAGGCGTGCATGAGAAGGCGTGCATGAGAAGTATTCCCGGGCAAGGAGTGCTCTGCAAATGTCAAGGTGATCATACAGGACGTCAGAAAGCAAGAAAAAAAGTGACTAATTGTAATGATTCTATTTAGGACGTGGTGACAAACAGAGAGAATGGCGACGTGTTGCTGGTGGAGCTCACACCTGACGAGCACACCTTCTATGCAGCACAGTGTGGAAATGTTCACTGCGTCATATCACACCAACAACTCATCTCAGGCAAGTCCAAGCACGGCCAAACACATGAAGATAAAAAACACATTTGATGGAAAACAATTGTAGTTTTGCATGCAGCGAAACAAAGGTACATGAATGTGAATACATGAATATTTCACGGCAGCCGAGGGTTTTTTAACAACGTTAAATTCTTATGCTCTAATTAATGTTCACAAAGATCACTCATTAAAATAACAACAATGTCATTTTGTCCAAATATTTGTTTGTACTTTTATAAAGAGAAACACTTTTGTAGTTTTCCCTTTTTATTTGTGTGTAAAAAACATGCAGGGAAACACACTTGTTGGAATCTTAGTTAAATAATCCTCCATCTTGGCAGCCACATTCATTCATTCATTATTTCATGCATTCATTCATTCATCCATGCATTCATCTAGGCAGCCACATTCATTCATTCATGCATTCATTTTAGGTATATAATCCTCCATCTTGGCAGCCACATTCAGTCATTCATTATTTCATGCATTCATTCATTCATCCATGCATTCATCTTGGCAGCCACATTCATTCATTCATGCATTCATTTTAGGTATATAATCTTCCATCTTGGCAGCCACATTCATTCATTGATGCATTCATTTTAGGTATATAATCTTCCATCTTGGCAGCCACATTCATTCATTCATGCATTCATTTGAGGTATATAATCCTCCATCTTGGCAGCCACATTCAGTCATTCATTATTTCATGCATTCATTCATTCATCCATGCATTCATCTAAGGTATATAATCCTCCATCTTGGCAGCCACATTCATTCATTCATGCATTCATTTTAGGTATATAATCTTCCATCTTGGCAGCCACATTCATTCATTCATGCTTTCATTTGAGGTATATAATCCTCCATCTTGGCAGCCACATTCAGTCATTCATTATTTCATGCATTCATTCATTCATCCATGCATTCATCTTGGCAGCCACATTCATTCATTCATGCATTCATTGTAGGTATATAATCTTCCATCTTGGCAGCCACATTCATTCATTCATGCATTCATTTGAGGTATATAATCCTCCATCTTGGCAGCCACATTCAGTCATTCATTATTTCATGCATTCATTCATTCATCCATGCATTCATCTTAGGTATATAATCCTCCATCTTGGCAGCCACATTCATTCATTCATGCATTCATTTTAGGTATATAATCTTCCATCTTGGCAGCCACATTCATTCATTCATGCATTCATTTGAGGTAAATAATCCTCCATCTTGGCAGCCACATTCAGTCATTCATTATTTCATGCATTCATTCATTCATCCATGCATTCATCTTGGCAGCCACATTCATTCATTCATGCATTCATTTTAGGTATATAATCTTCCATCTTGGCAGCCACATTCATTCATTCATGCATTCATTTGAGGTATATAATCCTCCATCTTGGCAGCCACATTCAGTCATTCATTATTTCATGCATTCATTCATTCATCCATGCATTCATTTTAGGTATATAATCCTCCATCTTGGCAGCCACATTCATCCATTCATTCATTTTAGGTATATAATCCTCCATATTGGCAGCCACATTCATTCATTCATTCATTCATTCATTCGTCCATTCCTTAATTTATTCATCCATTTCTCCATCCGCCCACCCATCCATCCATCCACCCATTCATTTATTAATGCATTTTGTCCCTTCATCCCTCCATCGATTCATAAATCTATTAATTTATTCATACACTCATTCATCTTTCTGTCCGTCCATTCTTCCATCTATCCATCCATTCATTCATCCATTCATGCTGTCAATTATTCATTCAGTCATTAATTTATATATGTATTATTTTATTAATTCATACATTCACACTTAATAATTACACCTGTCCATCCATCCATCCATCAATTCATAAATCCATTCATTCATTCATCTACCTGTCCATCTGTCCACCCATTCATTCATTCATTCATTCATTCATTCATTCATTCATTCATTCATTTGTTCATTCATTTATTCATCAAGCCATTCAATCTTGTATCCATTCATTTATTTATCATCCCTCCATCCATCCTTCTATATGTCCATCCATGAATCTATTCATCCATCCATTTATTAATTATCCATCCATTCATTTATCAATTCATCCATTCATCCACCCACCCACCCATTCATTCATCCATCCATCCATGCGTCCAGACATTCATCCATCATTAAATCTGTCCAGCCATTCATCCATTCATATATTCATTATCCATCCATCCATTTATCAATTCATCCATCCACCCACCCATTCATTCATTCATCCATCCATGCGTCCAGACATTCATCCGCCATTTCATCTGTCCAGCCATTCATCCATCCATATATTCGTTATCCATCCATCCATTGATCTATTCATTTCATCTATTCATTCATCCATCTATTCATTAATCAATTAATTCATTTATCCATGATTTCATCCATCTGTCCATCCATTATCCATTGATTCATCCATTTATCATTTATCCATCCATCATTTCATCTGTCTATTAATTACCCATCCATCCGTCCGTCCATCCATTTATTCATCATTCATATATCAAACCATCCATCCATATATTCATCCATTCATCATTTATCCATCCATTCATTCATCGATCAGTTCATCTATCCATTCATTTACCCATCCATCCATCTATTCATCATTCATATATCAATCCATCCATTCATCCAGCCGTTTATTCATCCGTCCTTTTATCCATCCATCCATTCATTCATTGATATTTCATCCATTTATTCATCAATCATTCCATTGGTCCATCCATCCATCCATCTTTTCATCTGTTCATCCATCCAGCCATATATTCATCCATTCATCATTTATCCATCCATTCATTCATCCATCATTTCATCTATCCATTCATTTACCCATCATCCATCCATCCATCCATCCATCCATCTATTCATCATTCATATATCAATCCGTCCATTCATCCAGCCGTTTATTCATCCATCAGTTCATCCATCCATCCATTCATTCATCGATATTTCATCCGTTTATTCGTCAATCCATCGGTCCATCCATCCATCCATCCATCCATCCTTTTATCCATCCATCCATTCATTCATCGATATTTCATCCATTTATTCATCAATCATTCCATTGGTCCATCCATCCATCCATCCATCCATCTTTTCATCTGTTCATCCATCCAGCCATATATTCATCCATTCATCATTTATCCATCCATTCATTCATCCATCATTTCATCTATCCATTCATTTACCCATCATCCATCCATCCATCCATCTATTCATCATTCATATATCAATCCGTCCATTCATCCAGCCGTTTATTCATCCATCAGTTCATCCATCCATCCATTCATTCATCGATATTTCATCCGTTTATTCGTCAATCCATCGGTCCATCCATCCATCCATCCATCCATCTTTTCATCTGTCCATCCATCCAGCCATCATCTATTAATTATTCATTCATTCATTTGTTTATCCATCCAGTCATCATTCATCATTCAGCCATTCATCAATTCATTAATCAATTCATGCATTGATCGATCATTAACATCCATTTATCTGTCCATCCATTAATTTATTCATCCATTCATCATTTATCCATCCATTCTTTCATCCATCCATTCATCCATGCATGTGTATTTCAATAAAGTAAAAAAAAAACCCGCAGGCTTCTTCTCTGAAAAGAGACGACAGCAACACGCACCTGCTAGCTCAAGTGCGCCCCCCCCCTCTTGGTGGTGAGTCAGAGTACTACAGCGCCTGTTTGCATGATCTTTCTGTGTTTACATTTCGAGGGGGGGAAGATGTCACGCTCACACTGGATGACGCAGGCTGTGGAAGTCGACATGTTTGAATAAAAAACATCACATTGGCGACACGCTGACAAACAAAAATAAGCACACATCCTGTCGCCATGAAGTCTGATATTCATAACTTCCTGTGTTTGGAGGCGGAAAGAAAGCAATCACTCACAGTCGTGACAGGTGGCGCCGGAGTAGCCTGTTCCGGAACAGTCACAGGAGAAGGAGCTCCACGTCTGGGAGCACACGCCCCCGTGCTCGCATTTGTTAGGCGCACACCTGCAACACAACAACACAACTTGAGTGTGAACACAACTCCATCTCAGACCGACAACACTCGGCGAGGTGTGCTTTTTCTTTGGCTTTTGCTGGCAGGAAGAAGAAGAAGTTACCTCAACATTTAAAGCAGATCTTCCTTATTGCAACTTGGTAAACACGGCTGGAATAAATCAATCATCCAAATTAATAAAGTAACAAACTTAAAGTTATGTTTAGTTGGTCATTGACACATGCTAAATGTTAGCACGATAGCGTTAGCATGCTAAGATGAACACAAGTAAAACACGCTGCAGGACTGCTTGTATCGCACATGATATCACACACAATTAAACACGTTGCAGGACTCCTTGTATCGCACATGAAATCACACACAATTAAACACGCTGCAGGACTCCTTGTATCGCACATGATATCACACACAATTAAACACGCTGCAGGACTCCTTGTATCGCACATGATATCACACACAATTAAACACGTTGCAGGACTCCTTGTATCGCACATGAAATCACACACAATTAAACACGCTGCAGGACTCCTTGTATCGCACATGATATCACACACAATTAAACACGTTGCAGGACTCCTTGTATCGCACATGATATCACACACAATTAAACACGCTGCAGGACTCCTTGTATCGCACATGATATCACACACAATTAAACACGTTTCAAGACTCCTTGTATCGCACATGATATCACACACAATTAAACACGCTGCAGGACTCCTTGTATCGCATATGATATTATACACAAGTAAACATGCTGCAGGACTGCTTGTATCGCACATGATATCACACACAAGTAAACACGCTGCAAGACTGCTTGTATCGCACATGATATCACACACAATTAAACATGCTGCAGGACTCCTTGTATCGCACATGATATCACACAAAAGAAAACACGCTGCAGGACTGCTTGTATCGCACATGATATCATGCACAAGTAAACACGCTGCAGGACTGCTTGTATCGCACATGATGTCAGGCACAAGTAAAAACGCTGCTGGACTGCTTGTATTGCACATGATATTACACACAAGTAAACACGCTGCAGAACTGCCTGTATCGCACATGACATCACACACGAGTAAACACGGTGCAGGACTTGGTATCACCCACAAGTAAAACACGCTGCACGACTGCTAGTGTCGCACATGATATCGCGCACAAGTAAAAATACTGCACGGCTGCTTGTATCGCACATGACATCACAAACAAGTAAATACGCTGCAGGACTGCTTGTATCGCACATGAAATCACGCACAAGTAAACACGCTGCAGGACTGCTTGTATCGCACATGACATCACACACAAGTAAACACGTTGCAGGACTGCTTGTATCGCATATGATATCACGCACATGTAAAACACGCTGCACAACTGCTAGTGTCGCACATGATATTGCGCACAAGTAAAAATGCTGCAAAACTGCTTGTATGGCACATGATATCCCACACAAGTAAACACGCTGCAAGACTGCTTGTATCACACATGATATCACACACAATTAAACATGCTGCAGGACTCCTTGTATCGCACATGATATCACACATAAGAAAACACGCTGCAGGACTGCTTGTATCGCACACGATATCATGCACACGTAAACACGCTGCAGGACTGCTTGTATCGCACATGATGTCAGGCACAAGTAAAAACGCTGCTGGACTGCTTGTATTGCACATGATATTACACACAAGTAAACACGCTGCAGAACTGCCTGTATCGCACATGACATCACACACGAGTAAACACGGTGCAGGACTTGGTATCACGCACACGTAAAACACGCTGCACGACTGCTAGTGTCGTACATTGTATCGCGCACAAGTAAAAATACTGCACGACTGCTTGTATCGCACATGACATCACACACAAGTAAACACGCTGCAGGACTGCTTGTATCGCACATGAAATCACGCACAAGTAAAACACGCTTCATGACTTCGAGTGTCGCACATGATATCGCGCACAAGTAAACACGCTGCAGGATGCTTGTATCGCACATGACATCACACACAGGTAAACGCGCTGCAGGACTGCTCGTATCGCACATGATATTACACACAAGTAAACATGCTGCAGGACTGCTTGTATCGCACATGACATCACACACAGGTAAACACGCTGCAGGACCGCTCGTATCACACATGATATTACACACAAGTAAATACGCTGCATGACTGCTTGTATCGCACATGCCATCACACACAAGTAAACACGCTGCAGGACTGCTTGTATCGCACATGATATCACGCACAAGTAAAACACGCTGCACGACTGCCAGTGTCGCACATGATATCGCGCACAAGTAAAAATACTGCACGACTGCTTGTATCGCACATCACATCACACACAAGTAAACACGCTGCAGGACTGCTTGTATCGCACATGATATCACACACAAGTAAAACACGCTGCACGACTGCCAGTGTCGCACATGATATCGCGCACAAGTAAAAATACTGCACGACTGTTTGTATCGCACATGAAATCACGCACAAGTAAAACACGCTTCATGACTTTGAGTGTCGCACATGATATCGCACACAAGTAAACACGCTGCAGGACTCCTTGTATCGCACATGATATCACACACAATTAAACACGCTGCAGGACTCCTTGTATCGCATATGATATCATACACAAGTACACATGCTGCAGGACTGCTTGTATCGCACATGATATCACACACAAGTAAACACACTGCAAGACTGCTTGTATCACACATGATATCACACACAATTAAACATGCTGCAAGACTCCTTGTATCGCACATGATATTACACACAAGAAAACACGCTGCAGGACAGCTTGTATCGCACATGATATCACGCACACGTAAACACGCTGCAGGACTGCTTGTATCGCACATGATGTCTGGCACAAGTAAAAACGTTGCTGGACTGCTTGTATTGCACATGATATTACACACAAGTAAACACGCTGCAGGACTGCCTGTATCGCACATGACATCACACACGAGTAAACACGATGCAGGACTTGATATCACGCACAAGTAAAACACGCTGCACGACTGCTAGTGTCGCACATGATATTGCGCACAAGTAAAAATACTGCACGACTGCTTGTATCGCACATGACATCACACACAAGTAAACACGCTGCAGGACTGCTTGTATCGCACATGAAATCACGCACAAGTAAACACGCTGCAGGACTGCTTGTATCGCACATGACATCACACACAAGTAAACACGTTGCAGGACTGCTTGTATCGCACATGATATCACGCACATGCAAAACACGCTGCACAACTGCTAGTGTCGCACATGATATTGCGCACAAGTAAAAATGCTGCAAAACTGCTTGTATGGCACATGATATCCCACACAAGTAAACACGCTGCAGGACTGCTTGTATCGCACATGATGTCAGGCACAAGTAAAAACGCTGCTGGACTGCTTGTATTGCACATGATATTACACACAAGTAAACACGCTGCAGGACTGCTTGTATCGCACATGATATCAGGCAGAAGTAAACACGCTGCAGGACATCACACTGATATGATATCACACTTGTAGCATGCAAGCACATCATTGTTTTTTTTACTGATATCAACTGCAGACCTGGATCCCCCCCCCCCCCCCCCCACCTGAAAGGTAACTTTGATGATTACTTCCATCCTCTCCTAGGAGAAGGTTCCACTTCATTCCTTCTGCCATATTGTGCCCAACAGTTCTTTAACGCCTCGCTTTTTTGAAGACATCAAATACTGCGCCGTCATCTTTTATACTTTGGAAATACTCCTGGCTTCATCTTCCACTCCCACACACACACACACACACACACACACACACACACACACACACACACACACACACACACACACACACACACACACACACACACACACACACACACACACACACACACACACACACACACACACACACACACACACACACACACACACACACACACACACACACACACACACACACACACACACACACACACAAAGATTAAAACGCTACATCCAGGACGTGCGAGGATTAAAATGTTCTTCAAGTCCAAGTCAAAGTGGCCACTTGACATTTGGTGAAGGAACATGGCGGCCGGTGAAACATCCACCCTCGCCCTCCCTGGGCGGAGTCACTGGTGCTTCCTGTTTTATGTCGACAGCCATATGAGGCGTTATCCACGTAGACGTGTTCACCTGCGTGTATGTGTTCATGCTGCCGATTGCGATATCATCGTCTACGAGTGACGTTGGCCGATACCGATGGCATGTATCAACCTAACTGCAGCCTGCGTGTGATATCATGTGTGATACAAGCAGTCCTGCAGTATATTTACCTGTGTGTGATACAAGCAGTTCTGCAGTGTATTTATCTGTATGTGATACCACGTGTGATACAAGCCGTCCTGCAGTATATTAACCTAGTGTGTGATACCACGTGTGATACAAGCAGTCCTGCAGTGTGTTTAATTGTGTGTGATACCACGTGTGATACAAGCAGTCCTGCAGTGTGTTTAATTGTGTGTGATATCACGTGTGATACAAGCAGATCTGCAGTGTGTAATTGTGTGTGATATCACGTGTGATACAAGCAGTCCTGCAGTGTGTTTAATTGTGTGTGATATTACGTGTGATACAAGCAGTCCT
Source organism: Entelurus aequoreus (assembly GCF_033978785.1). Classification (NCBI taxonomy): domain Eukaryota; kingdom Metazoa; phylum Chordata; class Actinopteri; order Syngnathiformes; family Syngnathidae; genus Entelurus; species Entelurus aequoreus. Next base: position 68,115,649 of record NC_084740.1, read on the forward strand.
GCAGTATATTTACCTGTGTGTGATACCACGTGTGATACAAGCAGTCCTACAGTGTATTTACCTGTGTGTGATACTACGTGTGATACAAGCAGTCCTACAGTGTATTTACCTGTGTGTGATACCACGTGTGATACAAGCAGTACGGCAGTGTATTTACGTGTGATACCACGTGTGATACAAGCAGTCCTGCAGTGTGTTTAATTATGTGTGATATCACGAGTGATACAAGCAGCTCTGCAGTATATTTACCTGTGTGTGATACAAACAGTTCTGCAGTGTATTTATCTGTGTGTGATACCACGTGTGATACAAGCAGTCCTGCAGTATATTAACCTAGTGTGTGATACAAGCAGTTCTGCAGTGTATTTATCTGTGTGTGATATCACGTGTGATACAAGCAGTCCTGCAGTATATTAACCTGTGTATGATACCATGTGTGATACAAGCAGTCCTGCAGTGTGTTTAATTGTGTGTGATATCACATGTGATACAAGCAGTCCAGCAGTATATTTACCTGTGTGTGATACCACGTGTGATACAAGCAGTCCTGCAGTGTGTTTAATTGTGTGTGATATCACGTGTGATACAAGCAGATCTGCAGTGTTTAATTGTGTGTGATATCACGTGTGATACAAGCAGTCCTGCAGTGTGTTTAATTGTGTGTGATATTACGTGTGATACAAGCAGTCCTGCAGTATATTTACCTGTGTGTGATACCACGTGTGATACAAGCAGTCCTACAGTGTATTTACCTGTGTGTGATACCACGTGTGATACAAGCAGTACGGCAGTGTATTTACATGTGATACCACGTGTGATACAAGCAGTCCTGCAGTGTGTTTAATTGTGTGTGATATCACGTGTGATACAAGCAGTTCTGCAGTATATTTACCTGTGTGTGATACAAGCAGTTCTGCAGTGTATTTATCTGTGTGTGATACCACGTGTGATACAAGCAGTCCTGCAGTATATTAACCTGTGTGTGATACCACGTGTGATACAAGCAGTCCTGCAGTGTGTTTAATTGTGTGTGATATCACATGTGATACAAGCAGTCCGGCAGTATATTTACCTGTGTGTGATACCACGTGTGATACAAGCAGTCCTGCAGTGTGTTTAATTGTGTGTGATATCACGTGTGATACAAGCAGTTCTGCAGTATGTAATTGTGTGTGATATCACGTGTGATACAAGCAGTCCTGCAGTGTGTTTAATTGTGTGTGATATTACGTGTGATACAAGCAGTCCTGCAGTATATTTACCTGTGTGTGATACCACGTGTGATACAAGCAGTCCTGTGCAGCATATTTACCTGTGTGTGATACCACGTGTGATACAAGCAGTCCTACAGTGTATTTACCTGTGTGTGATACCACGTGTGATACAAGCAGTACGGCAGTGTATTTACATGTGATACCACGTGTGATACAAGCAGTCCTGCAGTGTGTTAAATTGTGTGTGATATCACGTGTGATACAAGCAGTTCTGCAGTATATTTACCTGTGTGTGATACAAGCAGTTCTGCAGTGTATTTATCTGTGTGTGATACCACGTGTGATACAAGCAGTCCTGCAGTATATTAACCTGTGTGTGATACCACATGTGATACAAGCAGTCCTGCAGTGTGTTTAATTGTGTGTGATATCACATGTGATACAAGCAGTCCGGCATGTATATTTTCCTGTGTGTGATACCACGTGTGATACAAGCAGTCCTGCAGTGTGTTTAATTGTGTGTGATATCACATGTGATACAAGCAGTCCGGCAGTATATTTACCTGTGTGTGATACCACGTGTGATACAAGCAGTCCTGCAGTGTGTTTAATTGTGTGTCATATCACGTGTGATACAAGCAGTTCTGCAGTGTTTAATTGTGTGTGATATCACGTGTGATACAAGCAGTCCTGCAGTGTGTTTAATTGTGTGTGATATTACGTGTGATACAAGCAGTCCTGCAGTATATTTACCTGTGTGTGATACCACGTGTGATACAAGCAGTCCTGTGCAGGATATTTACCTGTGTGTGATACCACGTGTGATACAAGCAGTCCTACAGTGTATTTACCTGTGTGTGATACCACGTGTGATACAAGCAGTACGGCAGTGTATTTACGTGTGATACCACGTGTGATACAAGCAGTCCTGCAGTGTGTTTAATTGTGTGTGATATCACGTATGATACAAGCAGTTCTGCAGTGTGTTTAATTGTGTGTGATATCACGTGTGATACAAGCAGTTCAGCAGTGTGTTTAATTGTGTGTGATATCACGTGTGATACAAGCAGTTCTGCAGTGTGTTGAATTGTGTGTGATACCACGTGTGATACAAGCAGTTCTGCAGTGTGTAATTGTGTGTGATATCACGTGTGATACAAGCAGTCCTGCAGTGTGTTTAATTGTGTGTGATATCACGTGTGATACAAGCAGTCCTGCAGTATATTTACCTGTGTGTGATATCACGTGTGATACAAGCAGTCCTGCAGTATATTTACCTGTGTGTGATACCACGTGTGATACAAGCAGTTCTGCAGTGTATTTACCTGTGTGTGATACCATGTGTGATACAAGCAGTCCTGCAGTGTATTTGCCTGTATGTGATATCATTTGTGATACAAGCAGTGTATTTACCTGTGTGTGATACCACGTGTGATACAAGCAGTCCTGCAGTGTGTTTAATTGTGTGTGATATAATAATAATAATAATAACACCTGGGATTTATATAGCGCTTTTCTAAGTACCCAAATTCGCTTTACATGTATCACGTGTGATACAGGCAGTCCTGCAGTGTGTTTAATTGTGTGTGATACCACGTGTGATACAAGCAGTCCTGCAGTGTGTTTAATTGTGTGTGATATCACGTGTGATACAAGCAGTGCTGCAGTGTGTTTAATTGTGCGCAATACCATGTGCAGAGCAGCCCAGACTTCCCTCTCCCTAGCCATAATTTTTTTTTTTTGCAACTGTACACCTCAGCATAAATAGCATGCATAAATAATAATAAAGTTATTTGTTACTTTATGCTGTAACGCATCTTTAAATTCACTAAGCACTCATTTCTCATGTCCTTTCAAGCTAGTTTAGCGATTAGCATGCCTTTCTTGTCTGCTCCTGCTTGTTCTTACAAGTGACATGTTAAACCGCCTGCTCCAGTCCCCCAGTGATATTAATACTTGTAAGAAATGTTGGGTTTTTTTGTGCCAAAATGGAGGTGATAAAATAACTTACTAGGGGTGCAAAAAAGAAAAGAAAAAAAATACAAGATCTACATTATTATTTAGTACGATTCAAAATTGATTGATGATTTTAAAAAATTCATTATAAATAATAATAATAATACAAAAAAATATATATAATATTAAAAAATAAATAAATATATATATATTTTTGAGAATTCATTTCTAAAAAACATTCTTTAGGCCAACTTGCAGCACATACTGTGTACGTTAGGGCTAGGAGAAATGGCTGAAAACTATCATATTTATCTAGAGATGTCCCATAATGGCTTTTTTGCCGATATCCAATATTCCGATATTGTCCAACTCTTACTTACCAATTCCGATATCAACCGATACCGATATATACAGTCGTGGGATTAACACATTATTATGCATAATTTTGTTGTGATGCCCCGCTGGATGCATTAAACAATGTAACAAGGCTTTCCAAAATAAATCAACTCAAGTTATGGAAAAAAATGCCAACATGGCACTGCCATATTTATTATTGAAGTCACAAAGTGCATTATTTTTTTTAACATGCCTCAAAACAGCAGCTTGGTATTTGGGACATGCTCTCCCTGAGAGAGCTTGAGGAGGTTGAGGTGGGCGGGGGGGGGGGGTTTGAGGGTAGCGGGGGGTGTATATTGTAGCGTCCCGGAAGAGTTAGTGCTGCAAGGGGTTCTGGGTATTTGTTCTGTTGTGTTTATGTTGTGTTACGGTGCGGATGTTCTCCCGAAATGTGTTTGTCATTCTTGTTTGGTGTGGGTTCACAGTGTGGCGCATATTTGTAACAGCGTTAAAGTTGTTTATACGGCTACCGTCAGTGTTACCTGTATGTCTGTTGACCAAGTATGCCTTGCATTCACTTGTGTGTGGGAAAAGCCGTAGATATTATGTGATTGGGCCGGCACGCAAAGGCAGAGCCTTTAAGGTTTATTGGCGCTCTGTACTTCTCCCTACGTCCGTGTACACAGCGCCGTTTTAAAAAGGCATAAATTATACTTTTTGAAACCGATACCGATAATTTCCGATATTACATTTTAAAGCATTTATCGGCCGATAATATCGGCAGTCCGATATTATCGGACATCTCTATATTTATGTGTAATTATTGGGTTTTTTATGACCTATGGAAAATAGGGAGCAGGAGAAAAATATACTAAAAGTAAACATTTTATTTCAAATGTAATCTTTCTCTGATTATAATCCCTCAGCTATCAAGGCAGAAAGGAAATGTCAACACAAGCATGGAAAACACACCAACAATGTAAATCACATTAAAAACCTAACAATAGGCTTCTAAAATAAAGAATATGTGAGAAATGTTCAATAAAGTGTAAGAAAATAGTGCAAAGTGTGAAAATGTAAACAAAGAGAAAACTGAGAAGAACTATTTTCTGCAGGTTTTTAGTGTCAGGGTGTTACAGCTGTGCTCTAAAGGGTGAGCGCTTTAGTGCAAAAGACGAGCAAAAACTCACGCGGCGTCATTTTCCAGTTTTTTGTTGTTGTTGCAAAAATCACCTTGACGCCAGGGAGAGCGTTTATTGGTGTTTATGCACTCGGCGGGAGTCACGCATTGTCTGATTGACGGCGTCTCTCACGCGGCCGACTCCGTCTGTGATATCAAACACTTTGGCTTCCTGCTAAGTGAGACTTCAGACGCCACGCGGATCCCACGATGGCTTAATTGGCAGCTATTTCGGTTTGCTGTCTGGCGACTTCCGGGGAGACCCTGGTGGATATGCCGCTCGCTGCATTAGACAGCGTGCTGATCACAGCGGGAGCAACAACCATCTGTTTTGATTATGGGATGTATCTATCATCAGAATATTCTCTCTTACAGTCTTGTTGGTCACACGCGTACCAGAGGAGACCGGCCGTACAGTAGCTCCGAACTAATCCACTCCTAAACACATTATGATGGGACTGTCTGTGGCTGGAGAGATATATTGCATTTTCTGTCAGTCTGGAATCTTTACATGAACAAAAACGCAGTAAATCTCTACTTTACACACTCTGTAGTAAATGAAAACTCGACAGATTTATAATCATATTTTAGTGAATCACAGGTTGTATGAATATTTAAAATCATATTTTGGCCACTTTATATTGAATTTGTTGGCACCTTTTGGCATATAACAAAAACAAAAAAACGTTTTTAAAGAAGTTTATCTAGATATGTTCTAAATATGTTTCTTTAAAAGAAAAAAAAATTAAGGTTTTTACATATGTTTTAATAAGTTGCATAAATTTGCAACCAAGTTCAAACTACTTTGAGTTCCCAAAAGAACTGAAAACGGTGTGATAATGGTAATTGTTTGGGAAAAGTGTGAGCAAAGCCTTTAATTAACCTGGTTGTTTCGAGGTCTGGTTCCACTGGGAATCGAACCCAGGACCTTCTGCGTGTTAAGCAGACGTGATAACTACTACACTATGGAACCAATGTGTGAAAGAAAGGTTTACCGTGTTTTCATTTGTGCAAAGTGGACTATTTGTGTACATAGAAGTATCAAAATAGCCAAAAGTGGTGTAATATGCATGCCAGGCCACTAGTTGGCAATGTAAAGAAATAAACTCTAAGCATGCATGTCAACTGCTTTTTCTCTTAAGGCTTGTCAAGTGTCTTAGTCGCTGTTGATACAACAATTTTAAGTAAAAATTCAACTGTTTTGGTTGTGTAAGAGTAAAGTGGAGAAAAGTACATGGTTCCACTGGGAATCGAACCCAGGACCTTCTGCGTGTAAAGCAGACGTGATAACTACTACACTATAGAACCATTAGAAGTTTTATATATAATGTGACAACATGTCAACATACCTGCATATAGTTAGAATCAAGTTTAAACTAGGAATGTTGAACTTCTTTGAGTTCCCAAAACAACTAAAAAATGGTGTAATGTGCATGCCAGGCCACTAGTTGGCGATGTACAGGAATGACAAGCATGCATGCCAACTGCTTTTTCTCTTAAGGCTTGTCAAGTGTCTTTGTCGCTGTTGATACAACAATTTTAAGTAAAAATTCTACTGTTTTGGTTGTGTAAGAGAAAAGTACATGGTTCCACTGGGAATCGAACCCAGGACCTTCTGCGTGTAAAGCAGATGTGATAACTACTACACTATGGAACCATTAGATCAGTTATATATAATGTGACAACATGTCAACATACCTGCATATAGTTAGAATCAAGTTCAAACTAGGAATGTTTAACTTCTTTGAGTTCCCAAAACAACTAAAAATGGTGTAATATCCATGCCAGGCCACTAGTAGGCGATGTAAAGGAATGACAAGCATGCATGCCAACTGCTTTTTCTCTTAACTCTTGTCAAGTGTCTTTGTCGCTGTTGATACAACAATTTTAAGTAAAAATTCTACTGTTTTGGTTGTGTAAGAGAAAAGTACATGGTTCCACTGGGAATCGAACCCAGGACCTTCTGCGTGTAAAGCAGACATGATAACTACTACACTATGGAACCTTTAGATCTGTTTTATATAATGTGACAACATGTCAACATACCTGCATATAGTTAGAATCAAGTTCAAACTAGGAATGTTTAACTTCTTTGAGTTCCCAAAACAACTAAAAATGGTGTAATGTGCATGCCAGGCCACTAGTTGGCGATGTAAAGGAATGACCAGCATGCATGCCAACTGCTTTTTCTCTTAAGGCTTGTCAAGTGTCTTTGTCGCTGTTGATACAACAATTTTAAGTAAAAATTATACTGTTTTGGTTGTGTAAGAGAAAAGTACATGGTTCCACTGGGAATCGAACCCAGGACCTTCTGCGTGTAAAGCAGATGTGATAACTACTACACTATGGAACCTTTAGATCTGTTTTATATAATGTGACAACATGTCAACATACCTGCATATAGTTAGAATCAAGTTCAAACTAGGAATGTTTAACTTCTTTGAGTTCCCAAAACAACTAAAAATGGTGTAATGTGCATGCCAGGCCACTAGTTGGCGATGTAAAGGAATGACCAGCATGCATGCCAACTGCTTTTTCTCTTAAGGCTTGTCAAGTGTCTTTGTCGCTGTTGATACAACAATTTTAAGTAAAAATTATACTGTTTTGGTTGTGTAAGAGTAAAGTAGTGAAAAGCACATGGTTCCACTGGGAATCGAACCCAGGACTTTCTGCGTGTAAAGCAGACGTGATAACTACTACACTATGGAACCTTTAGATCAGCTTTATATAATGTGACAACATTTCAACATACCGGCATATAGTTCAAATCAAGTTCAAAATAGTAATGTTTAACTTCTTTATGTTCCCAGAACAACTAAAAATGGTGTAATGTGTATGCCAGGCCACTAGTTGGGAGTATGAAGAAACTTGTGCAAATGCTTGTTCACCAAAATATAAATATAACATACACATATTTTTCAAAAACGTTTTGTGTTTTGTGAGTTTAAAGTTGGAACTAAGTAAGTACTGCACTAGTGGTGTGATAATGGTATAATTTGCACGACAAGTGTTAGCAAAATATATATCTTTAGCAACAGTGCAGTTGTTTTGTTGTGATAGACATGGTTATACTGGGAATCGAACCCAGGACCATCTGCTTGTAAATGTATGCAGATGTGGTAACTACTACACTATGGAACAACTGTGCTTTAGTTTGAGCAGTTTTTCTAAAAATGGGTGAAAATGGTGTAATGCGCATGCCAGGCCACTTGTCCATCCATCCATCCATTTTCTACCGCTTGTCCCTTTTGGGGTAGCGGGGGGTGCTGGAGCCTATCTCAGCTACAATCGGGCGGAAGGCGGGGTACACCCTGGACAAGTCGCCACCTCATCGCAGGGCCAACACAGATAGACAGACAACATTCACACACTAGGGCCAATTTAGTGTTGCCAATCAACCTATCCCCAGGTGCATGTCTTTGGAGGTGGGAGGAAGCCGGACTTCATTGCTGAACATCAAAATTTTGCTAACACTTATTTTGCAAAATATACCATTACCACATCACTAGTGCAGTATTTACTTAGTTCCAATTTTAAACTCACTAATACAAAAAAGTACTTTTGAAAAATATTTAGGTGAACAAGCAGTTGCCAGTCTTTCTTCACACTGCCAACTAGTGGCCTGGCATGCATATTACACCACTTCCACCTGTTTTTTGCAAACTCAGTGCAAAGGAAAACATGGTTGCACTTTCTGACACACATGGGTTCCATAGTGTAGTAGTTATCACGTCTGCTTTACACGCAGAAGGTCCTGGGTTCGATTCCCAGTGGAACCAAGTCTACCACTAGCAAAACAACTGCAGTGTTGCCAAAGTTTAACCTTTGACTAACACTTGTCGTGCAAAATATACAATTTCCACACAACTTAATGACAGTGGTTTAAAAAAAAAAAAATTTACATATTTATATTTGAGAAAAAAAAATCTTTAAACTTTACACAAGCCCCGGTTTCCCTCTGTGCTTGGGGACCCGATACAACATCCTCACTTTCCATTACTTTGACACCGCTGTGCATGTCTGTAGCTCTTATTTACATCGATAACTAGTAGCCTGGCATGCACATTACACCACTTTCAGTTGTATTACAAAAAAAAACTGTGTAAAAAAAAATCCACAGTAACAACATCCACATAGGTTCCATAGTGTAGTAGTTATTGCGTCTGCTTTACACGCAGAAGGTCCTGGGTTCGATTCCCAGTGGAACCATGTACTTTTCACTACTTTACTCTTACACAACCAAAACAGAAGAATTTTTACTTAAAATTGTTGTATCAACAGCAACAAAGACACTCAAGCCTTAAAAAAACAGTTGGCATGCATGCTTGTAGATTCCTTCTTTACATCGCCAACTAGTGGCATGACATGCATATTACACCACTTTCAGTCATTTTGAGACTCTGACACAAACATGAACACAGTAAACCTTCCTGACACACATGGGTTCCATAGTGTAGTAGTTATCACGTCTGCTTTACACGCAGAAGGTCCTGGGTTCGATTCCCAGTGGAACCATGTCTATCACAACCAAAGCAACCGCAGCTTTGCTCACACTTGTTGTATACTATTATCACACCACTATCACAAATATGTCTATCACAAAGTTAGAAATAGAGGTGTTACTAGTTTTTTAACCCCAAAAGTTGCACTAATAATGATATAATAACAATTGTGTTTTATTATGATTATGATGACGTTAATAAAATCATTTCTACTTTACACTCTGTAGTAAATGAAAACTTGACAGATTTATAATCATAATTTAGTGAACATTTACAGGTTGGATGAATTTTTTGGCATCATATTTTGGCCACTTTATACACAGTATATATATATAGTCAAGGTTCCACTGGGAATCGAACCCAGGACCTTCTGCGTGTAAAGTAGACTTGATAACTACTACACTATGGAACCCATGTGAGTCAGGAAGGTTTACAGTGGTTGTGTTTGTGCAGAGTGGATCAGTTGTGGATGTAGAAGTCTCAAAATAACCAAAAGTGGTGTAATATGCATGCCAGACCACTAGTTGGCGATGTGAAGGAATGACAAGCATGCATGCCAACTGCTTTTTCTTGCCAAGCGTCTTTGTTGATACAACAATTTTAAGTAAAAATTCTACTGTTTTGGTTGTGTAAGAGTAAAGTAGTGAAAAGTACATGGTTCCACTGGGAATCGAACCCAGGACTTTCTGCGTGTAAAGCAGACGTGATAACTACTACACTATGGAACCTATAGATTTTTCGTATATAATGTGACAACATGTCAACATACCTGCATATAGTTAGAAACAAGTTCAAACTGGGAATGTTTAACTACTTTGAGTTCCCAAAACAAGTAAAAATGGTGTAATGTGCATGCCAGGCCACTAGTTGGTGATGTGAAAGAAGATTTGCAAATGCTTGTTCACCGAAATAGAAATATAACATACACATATTTTTCAAAAAACACGTTTGTGTTTTTAAAGTTGGAACGAAGGAAATACTGCACTAGTGGTGTAATTTGCAGAGCTGCAATTGCATTGGTTGTGATAGACATGGTTCCACTGGGAATCGAACCCAGGCCCTTCAGCGTGTAAAGCAGACGTGATAACTACTACACCATGGAACCCATGTGTGGCAAAAGCTACAACCGTGTTTGCGCAAACGAAATTAGGTTCTAAAAAAACAACTGAAAATGGTGTAATATGCATGCCAGGCCACTAGGTGGCAGTGTGAAGAAAGACTTGCAAATGCTTGTTCTCCTAAATATTTTTCAAAAGCACTTTTGTGTATTCGTGAGTTTAAAATTGAACGTTAGTAAATACTGTACTAGCATTGTTTTAATAATATATTTTGTCTATCAAAGTTTTTTTTATAACTTACATATTTAAATTACAGAAAAAACCCCTGGAAAAATCTCAACTATGACACCACTGTGCATCCCTGTAGTCTTTCTTTACATCACCAACTAGTGGCCTGGCATGCACATTACACCACTTTCAGTTGTTTTAGAAAACTCTGTGTAAAAGAAAACACAGTAAACCTTCCTGACAAAATCAGGTTCCATAGTGTAGTAGTTATCACGTCTGCTTCACACGCAGAAGGTCCTGGGTTCGATTCCCAGTGGAACCATGTCTCACACAAAGTTAGAAACAGAGATGTCACTAGTTTTTAAACACAGGGGGTTACTTATCCCCCAAAAGTTGCACTAATAATAATATAAACATAATTATGTTTTATTATGATTATGATGACGTAAATAGAATTATCTCTACTTTACACTCTGTAAATGAAAACTCAACAGATTTATAATCATGTTTTAGTGAATATATACAGGTTATATGATTTTTTGGAATTATATTTTGGCCATCTTATACAGCCACCTTATATATATATATATATATATATATATATATATATATATATATATATATATATATATATATATATATATGGTCACGGTTCCACTGGGAATCAAACTCAGGACCTTCTGCGTGTAAAGAAGACATGATAACTACTACACTATGGAACCCATGTGAGTCAGGAAGGTTTACAGTGGTTGTGTTTGTGCAGAGTGGATTAATTGTAGATGTAGAAGTCTCAAAATAACCAAAAGTGGTGTAATATGCATGCCAGGCCACTAGTTGGCGATGTGAAGGAATGACAAGCATGCATGCCAACTGCTTTTTCTTGCCAAGCGTCTTTGTTGATACAACAATTTTAAGTAAAAATTCTACTGTTTTGGTTGTGTAAGAGTAAAGTAGTGAAAAGTACATGGTTCCCCTGGGAATCGAACCCAGGACCTTATGCGTGTAAAGCAGACGTGATAACTACTACACTATGGAACCTATAGATTTTTCATATATAATGTGACAACATGTCAACATACCTGCATATAGTTAGAAACAAGTTCAAACTAGGAATGTTTAACTACTTTGAGTTCCCAAAACAAGTAAAAATGGTGTAATGTGCATGCCAGGCCACTAGTTGGTGATATGAAAGAAGATTTGCAAATGCTTGTTCACCGAAATAGAAATATAACATACACATATTTTTCAAAAAACACGTTTGTGTTTTTCAAGTTGGAACGAAGGAAATACTGCACAAGTGGTGTAATTTGCAGAGCTGCAATTGCATTGGTTGTGATAGACATGGTTCCACTGGGAATCAAACCCAGGCCCTTCAGCGTGTAAAGCAGACGTGATAACTACTACACTATGGAACCCATGTGTGGCAAAAACTACAACCGTGTTTTCGTTTGCGCAAACACGGTTCTAAAAAAACAACTGAAAATGGTGTAATGTACATGCCAGGCCACTGGTTGGCAGTGTGAAGAAAGACTTGCAAATGCTTGTTCTCCTAAATATTTTTGAAAAGCAGTTTTGTGTATTAGTGAGTTTAAAATTGGACTCTAGTAAATACTGTACTAGCATTGTTTTAATAATATATTTTGTCTATCGAAGTTTTTTTATAACTTACATATTTAAATTACAGAAAAACCTCCGGAAAATCTCAACTATGACACCACTGTGCATCTCTGTAGTCTTTATTTACATCACCAACTAGTGGCCTGGCATGCACTTTACACCACTTTCAGTTGTTTTACAAAACTCTGTGTAAAAGAAAACACAGTATACGTTCCTGACAAAAACAGGTTCCATAGTGTAGTAGTTATCACGTCTGCTTAACACGCAGAAGGTGCTGGGTTCGATTCCCAGTGGAACCATGTCTATCACAAAGTTAGAAACAGAGGTGTTACTAGTTTTTAAACACAGGGGGTTACTTATTCCCCAAACGTTGCACTAATAATAGTATAGTAATAACTGTATTTTAGTATGATTCGTATTACTCTAAATTAATCAGACCATCTCTAGTTTACACTCTGTAGTAAATGAAAACTTGATAGATTAATAAATATATTTAAGTGAATAATGACAGGTTATATGGTTATTTAAAATTCTGTTTTGGCCACTTTATATTGAATTTGTTGGCATTTAAAGAAACAAAGAAACAAACAAAAAAACCCAACTGTTTTTAAAAAAATATTTAGGGAGGTTATTTTAGATATTTTCTAGATGTTAATCCCATCTGTAAAATGTTCACCAAAAAAACTAATTAAGGTTTTTATGGATGTTTTAAAAAATTGATAAAAAATAGAAACAAGCAAAACAATGGCATTGCTGAAGATCAACTTTTATACACTTATTTTGCAAAATATACCATTACCACATCACTAGTGCAGTATTTACTTAGGTCCAATTGTAAACTCACTAACACACAAAAGTACTAATATTTAGGTGAACAAGCAGTTCCTAGTCTTCCTTCACACTGCCAACTAGTGGCCTGGCATGCATATTACACCACTTTCACCTGTTTTTTGAAAACTGTGCAAAGGAAAACATGGTAGCACTTTTTGCCACACATGGGTTCCATAGTGTAGTAGTTATCACGTCTGCTTAACACGCAGAAGGTCCTGGGTTCGATTCCCAGTGGAGCCATGTCTACCACTAGCAAAACAATTGCAGTGTTCCTAAAGTTTAACCTTTGACTAACATTTGTTGCACAAAATATACAATTTCTACGCAACTCAATGACGGTAGTTTAAAAAAAAAAAATTTACATATTTATATTTCAGAAAAAAAATCTTTAAACTTTACACAAGACCCGGTTTCCCTCTGTGCTTGGGGACCCGATACTACATCCTCACTTTCCCCTCAACTTTGACGCCACTGTGCATGTCTGTAGCTCTTATTTACATCGCCAACTAGTGGCCTGGCATGCACATTACACCACTTTCAGTTGTTTTACAAAAAAACACAGTAAAACCTTCTTGACACACATTGGTTCCATAGTGTAGTAGTTATCACGTCTGCTTCACACGCAGAAGGTCCTGGGTTCGATTCCCAGTGGAACCATGTACTTCTCACTACTTTACTCTTACACAACCAGAACAGTAGAATTTTTACTTAAAATTGTTGTATTAACTGCGACAAAGACACTTGACAAGCCTTAAGAGAAAAAGCAGTTGGCATGCATGCTTGTCATTCCTTGGCACTGCCAACTAGTGGCCTGGCATGGATATTACACTCCTTTCAGTAGATTTTTTGAGACTCTGACACAAACATGAACACAGGAAACCTTCCTGACACGCATGGGTTCCATAGTGTAGTAGTTATCACGTCTGCTTCACACGCAGAAGGTCCTGGGTTCGATTCCCAGTGGAACCATGTCTCACACAAAGTTAGAAACAGAGGTGTCAGTAGTTTTTAAACACAGGGGGTTACTTATCCCCCAAAAGTTGCACTAATAATAATATAAACATAATTATGTTTTATTATGATTATGATGACGTAAATAGAATTATCTCTACTTTACACTCTGTAAATGAAAACTCAACAGATTTATAATCATGTTTTAGTGAATATATACAGGTTATATGATTTTTTGGAATTATATTTTGGCCATCTTATACAGCCACCTTATATATATATATATATATATATATATATATATATATATATATATATATATATATATATATATATATATATATATATATATATATATATATATATATATATATAGTCACGGTTCCACTGGGAATCAAACTCAGGACCTTCTGCGTGTAAAGAAGACATGATAACTACTACACTATGGAACCCATGTGAGTCAGGAAGGTTTACAGTGGTTGTGTTTGTGCAGAGTGGATTAATTGTAGATGTAGAAGTCTCAAAATAACCAAAAGTGGTGTAATATGCATGCCAGGCCACTAGTTGGCGATGTGAAGGAATGACAAGCATGCATGCCAACTGCTTTTTCTTGCCAAGCGTCTTTGTTGATACAACAATTTTAAGTAAAAATTCTCGTGTTTTGGTTGTGTAAGAGTAAAGTAGTGAAAAGTACATGGTTCCACTGGGAATCGAACCCAGGACCTTATGCGTGTAAAGTAGGCGTGATAACTACTACACTACGGAACCTATAGATTTTCATATATAATGTGACAACATGTCAACATACCTGCATATAGTTAGAAAAAAGTTCAAACTAGGAATGTTTAACTACTTTGAGTTCCCAAAACAAGTAAAAATGGTGTAATGTGCATGCCAGGCCACTAGTTGGTGATGTGAAAGAAGATTTGCAAATGCTTGTTCACCGAAATAGAAATATAACATACACATATTTTTCAAAAAACACGTTTGTGTTTTTAAAGTTGGAAGGAAGGAAATACTTCACAAGTGGTGTAATTTGCAGAGCTGCAATTGCATTGGTTGTGATAGACATGGTTCCACTGGGAATCGAACCCAGGCCCTTCAGCGTGTAAAGCAGACGTGATAACTACTACACCATGGAACCCATGTGTTGCAAAAAATACAACCGTGGTTTCGTTTGCGCAAACACGGTTCTAAAAAAACAACTGAAAATGGTGTAATGTGCATGCCAGGCCACTGGTTGGCAGTGTGAAGAAAGACTTGCAAATGCTTGTTCTCCAAAATATTTTTCAAAAGCACTTTTGTGTATTAGTGACTTTAAATTTGGACTCTAGTAAATACTGTACTAGCATTGTTTTAATAATATATTTTGTCTATCAAAGTTTTTTTATAACTTACATATTTAAATTACAGAAAAACCTCCGGAAAATCTCAACTATGACACCACTGTGCATCCCTGTAGCCTTTATTTACATCACCAACTAGTGGCCTGGCATGCACTTTACACCACTTTCAGTTGTTTTAGAAAACTGTGTAAAAGAAAACACAGTATACGTTCCTGACAAAAATAGGTTCCATAGTGTAGTAGTTATCACGTCTGCTTAACACGCAGAAGGGCCTGGGTTCGATTCCCAGTGGAACCATGTCTATCACAAAGTTAGAAACAGAGGTGTTACTAGTTTTTAAACACAGGGGGTTGCTTATTCCCCAAATGTTGCACTAATAATAGTATAATAATAACTGTATTTTAGTATGATTCATATTACTCTAAATTAATCAGACCATCTCTACTTTACACTCTGTAGTAAATGAAAACTTGATAGATTAATAAATATATTTAAGTGAATAATGACAGGTTATATGATTATTTAAAATTCTGTTTTGGCCACTTTATATTGAATTTGTTGGCATTTAAAGAAACAAACAAACAAAAAAAAACAACTTTTTTTAAAACAATATTTAGGGAGGTTATATTAGATATTTTCTAGATGTTAATCCCATCTGTAAAATGTTCACCAAAAAAACTAATTAAGGTTTTTACGGATGTTTTAAAAAAATGATAAAAAAATAGAAACAAGCAAAACAATGGCATTGCTGAAGATCAACTTTTATACACTTATTTTGCAAAATATACCATTACCACATCACTAGTGCAGTATTTACTTAGGTCCAATTGTAAACTCACTAACACACAAAAGTACTAATATTTAGGTGAACAAGCAGTTCCAAGTCTTCCTTCACACTGCCAACTAGTGGCCTGGCATGCATATTACACCACTTTCACCTGTTTTTTGGAAACTCTGTGCAAAGGAAAACATGGTAGCACTTTTTGCCACACATGGGTTCCATAGTGTAGTAGTTATCACGTCTGCTTAACACGCAGAAGGTCCTGGGTTCGATTCCCAGTGGAACCATGTCTACAACTACCAAAACAATTGCAGTGTTCCTAAAGTTTAACCTTTGACTAACATTTGTTGCACAAAGTATACAATTTCTACGCAACTCAATGACGGTAGTTTTTAAAAAAATAATTTACATATTTATATTTCAGAAAAAAAATCTTTAAACTTTACACAAGCCCCGGTTTCCCTCTGTGCTTGGGGACCCGATACTACATCCTCACTTTCCCCTCAACTTTGACGCCACTGTGCATGTCTGTAGCTCTTATTTACATCGCCAACTAGTGACCTGGCATGCACATTACACCACTTTCAGTTGTTTTACAAAAAACACAGTAAAACCTTATTGACAAACATGGGTTCCATAGTGTAGTAGTTATCACGTCTGCTTCACACGCAGAAGGTCCTGGGTTCGATTCCCAGTGGAATCAAGTACATCTCACTACTTTACTCTAACACAACCAAAACAGTAGAATTTTTACTTAAAATTGTTGTATTAACTGCGACAAAGACACTTGACAAGCTTTAAGAGAAAAAGCAGTTGGCATGCATGCTTGTCATGCCTTGGCACTGCCAACTAGTGGCCTGGCATGGATATTACACCCCTTTCAGTCATTTTGAGACTCTGACACAAACATGAACACAGGAAACCTTCTTGATGCACATGGGTTCCATAGTGTAGTAGTTATCATGTCTGCCTAACATGCAGAAGGTCCTGGGTTTGATTCCCAGGGGAACCATGTCTCACACAAAGTCAGAAACAGACGTGTCACTAGTTTTTAAACACAGGGGGTTACTTATCCCCCAAAAGTTGCACTAATAATAATATAAACATAATTATGTTTTACTATGATTATGATGACGTAAATAGAATTATCTCTACTTTACACTCTGTAAATGAAAACTCAACAAATTTATAATCATGTTTTAGTGAATATATACAGGTTATATGATTTTTTGGAATTATATTTAAGCCACCTTATATATATATATATATATATATATATATATATATATATATATATATATATATATATATATATATATATATATATATATATATATATATATATATATATATATATATATATATATATATATATAGTCACGGTTCCACTGGGAATCAAACCCAAGACCTTCTGCGTGTAAAGAAGACATGATAACTACTACACTATGGAACCCATGTGAGTCAGGAAGGTTTACAGTGGTTGTGTTTGTGCAGAGTGGATTAATTGTAGATGTAGAAGTCTCAAAATAACCAAAAGTGGTGTAATATGCATGCCAGGCCACTAGGTGGCAGTGTGAAGAAAGACTTGCAAATGCTTGTTCTCCTAAATATTTTTCAAAAGCACTTTTGTGTATTAGTGACTTTAAAATTGAACTCTAGTAAATACTGTACTAGCATTGTTTTAATAATATATTTTGTCTATCAGTTTTTTTTTATAACTTACATATTTAAATTACAGAAAAACCTCCGGAAAATCTCAACTATGACACCACTGTCCATCCCTGTAGTCTTTATTTACATCACCAACTAGTGGCCTGGCATGCACATTACACCACTTTCAGTTGTTTTAGAAAACTGTGTAAAAGAAAACACAGTATACGTTCCTGACAAAAATAGGTTCCGTAGTGTAGTAGTTATCACGTCTGCTTAACACGCAGAAGGTCCTGGGTTCGATTCCCAGTGGAACCATGTCTATCACAAAGTTAGAAACAGAGGTGTTACTAGTTTTTAAACACAGGGGGTTGCTTATTCCCCAAACGTTGCACTAATAATAGTACAATAATAACTGTATTTTAGTATGATTTGTATTACTCTAAATTAATCATATCATCTCTACTTTACACTCTGTAGTAAATGAAAACTTGATAGATTAATAAATATATTTAAGTGAATAATGACAGGTTATATGGTTATTTAAAATTCTGTTTTGGCCACTTTATATTGAATTTGTTGGCATTTAAAGAAACAAACAAACAAACAAAAAACAACAACTTTTTTGAAAACAATATTTAGGGAGGTTATTTTAGATATTTTCTAGATATGTTAATCCCATCTGTAAAATGTTCACCAAAAAAACTAATTAAGGTTTTTACAGATGTTTTAAAAAAATGATAAAAAAATAGAAACAAGCAAAACAATGGCATTGCTGAAGATCAACTTTTATACACTTATTTTGCAAAATATACCATTACCACATCACTAGTGCAGTATTTACTTAGGTCCAATTGTAAACTCACTAACACACAAAAGTACTAATATTTAGGTGAACAAGCAGTTCCAAGTCTTCCTTCACACTGCCAACTAGTGGCCTGGCATGCATATTACACCACTTTCACCTGTTTTTTGGAAACTCTGTGCAAAGGAAAACATGGTAGCACTTTTTGCCACACATGGGTTCCATAGTGTAGTAGTTATCACGTCTGCTTAACACGCAGAAGGTCCTGGGTTCGATTCCCAGTGGAACCATGTCTACAACTAGCAAATCAATTGCAGTGTTGCTAAAGTTTAACCTTTGACTAACATTTGTTGCACAAAATATACAATTTCTACGCAACTCAATGACGGTAGTTTTTTTAAAAATAATTTACATATTTATATTTCAGAAAACAAATCTTTAAACTTTACACAAGCCCCGGTTTCCCTCTGTGCTTGGGGACCAGATACTACATCCTCACTTTCCCCTCAACTTTGACGCCACTGTGCATGTCTGTAGCTCTTATTTACATCGCCAACTAGTGACCTGGCATGCACATTACACCACTTTCAGTTGTTTTACAAAAAACACAGTAAAACCTTTTTGACAAACATGGGTTCCATAGTGTAGTAGTTATCACGTCTGCTTCACACGCAGAAGGTCCTGGGTTCGATTCCCAGTGGAACCATGTAGTTCTCACTACTTTACTCTAACACAACCAAAACAGTAGAATTTTTACTTAAAATTGTTGTATTAACTGCGACAAAGACACTTGACAAGCCTTAAGAGAAAAAGCAGTTGGCATGCATGCTTGTCATTCCTTGGCACTGCCAACTAGTGGCCTGGCATGGATATTACACCCCTTTCAGTCATTTTGAAACTCTGACACAAACATGAACACAGGAAACCTTCCTGACACACATGGGTTCCAAAGTGTAGTAGTTATCACGTCTGCTTCACACGCAGAAGGTCCTGGGTTCGATTCCTAGTGGAACCATGTCTCACACAAAGTTAGAAACAGACGTGTCACTAGTTTTTAAACACAGGGGGTTACTTATCCCCCAAAAGTTGCACTAATAATAATATAAACATAATTATGTTTTACTATGATTATGATGACGTAAATAGAATTATCTCTACTTTACACTCTGTAAATGAAAACTCAACAAATTTATAATCATGTTTTAGTGAATATATACAGGTTATATGATTTTTTGGAATTATATTTAAGCCACCTTATATATATATATATATATATATATATATATATATATATATATATATATATATATATATATATATATATATATATATATATATATATATATATATATATATATATATATATATATATATATATATATATATATATATATATATAGTCACGGTTCCACTGGGAATCAAACCCAGGACCTTCTGCGTGTAAAGAAGACATGATAACTACTACACTATGGAACCCATGTGAGTCAGGAAGGTTTACAGTGGTTGTGTTTGTGCAGAGTGGATTAATTGTGGATGTAAAAGTCTCAAAATAACCAAAAGTGGTGTAATATGCATGCCAGGCCACTAGTTGACGATGTGAAGGAATGACAAGCATGCATGCCAACTGCTTTTTCTTGCCAAGCGTCTTTGTTGATACAATAATTTTAAGTAAAAATTCTACTGTTTTGGTTGTGTAAGAGGAAAGTAGTGAAAAGTACATGGTTCCACTGGGAATCGAACCCAGGACCTTCTGCGTGTAAAGCAGACGTGATAACTACTACACTATGGAACCTGCAGATCTGTTGCATATAATGTGACAACATGTCAACATACCTGCATATAGTTAGAACTAAGTTCAAACTAGGAATGTTTAACTTCTTTGAGTACCCAAAACAACTGAAAATGGTGTAATATTCATGCCAGGCCACTAGTTGGCAGCATGAAGGGATATTTGAGTTGAGTTGAGTTGAGTTTGAGTTTATTTCGAACATGCAAGCATACAACATGAAACATCACAATTTCCAGTTTCTCTTTTCAACATGTTCGAAAAGGAGTAGGAAGAAGCAGAGCTTATTTAATCCTACCCCTTTTCTTTTACATAACAGTTGCTAAAACTTTTGTTCACTTCCTGTTCTCAATTTATCCACAGTATACTCCATAAGTAATCACAATAAAAATAAATAAATAAATAATAATTGGTGATGTTAGTTACATTTCATATGATGAGATAAGTAAGATTATTTTGAGAGTGAAAGAATGGATGAATCAAATAAATTCAGAATGTTTGTCATGGTTCTTCTTCTTTGTACTTTGTAAACACTTTAAGTTTGAAGAGTTTCTTGAAGTGGATCATATTAGTACATTGTTTGATTGCTTTGCTTAATCCATTCCATAATTTAATTCCACATACTGATATACTGAAGGTTTTAAGTGTTGTACGTGCGTACAAATGTTTTAAATGACATTTCTCTCTAAGATTATATTTCTCCTCTTTTTTTGAGAAGAATTGTTGTATATTCTTGGGTAGCAGGTTATAGTTTGCTTTGTGCATAATTTTAACTGTTTGCAAATTCACTATGTCGTGGAATTTTAGTATCTTTGATTCAATAAATAAAGGATTTGTATGTTCTCTATATCCAACATTATGTATTATTCTAACTGATCTTTTTTGTAACACCGTTAATGAATGAAGTGTAATTTTGTAATTATTTCCCCATATTTCTACACAGTAGCTCAGATATGGTAACACTAGTGAGCTGTAGAGAATATGAAGTGATTTTTTGTCTAGAACATGTTTTGCTTTATTCATTATTGACGTGTTTCTTGCTACTTTATGTTGTATATTTTTTACGTGAGTTTTCCAGTTCAATTTATCATCAATAATTATACCTAGAAATTTGGTTTCATTTACTCTTTCAATTTCTATTCCGTCTATTTGTATTTGTGTTTGACTTTCTTTTCTACTATTACCAAATAGCATTATTTTAGTTTTACTGAGATTCAACGATAGTCTGTTTTTGTGAAACCATCTTTTCAATTTGTTAATTTCTTCTGTTATTATTTGTAATTATTATTTGCAAAAGCTTGTTCACCGAAATATAAATATAACACACATATTTTTCAAAAACACTTTTGTGTTTTTGTGAGTTTAAAGTTGGAACTAAATAAATACTGCACTAGTGGTGTGATAATGGCATAATGTGTGCAACAAGTGTGAGCAAAGCTGCAGTTGCATTGGCTGTGATAGACATGGTTCCACTGGGAACCGAACCCAGGACCTTCTGCGTGTTAAGCAGACGTGATAACTACTAAACTATGGAACCCATGTGTGGCAGAAACGAGAACAGTGTTTTCGTTTGTGCAGTGTTTCTAAGAAAACAACTGAAAATAGTGTAATGTGCATGCCAGGCCACTAGTTGGCAGTGTGAAGAAAGACTTGAAACTGCTTGTACACCTAAATATTTTTCAAAAGCACTTTTGTGTATTTGTGAGTTTAAAATTGGACCCAAGTAATTACTGTACTAACATCGTTTTAATTATATATTTTGTCTATCAACATTTTTTTATAACTTACATATTTAAATTACAGAAAAAAACCCGGAAAAATCTCAACTATGACACCACTGTGCATCCCTGTAGTCTTTCTTTACATCACCAACTAGTGGCCTGGCATGCACATTTGACCATTTTCAGTTTTTTTACGAAACTCTGTGGGAAAAAAAACACAGTAAACTCTTCCTGCCACACATGGGTTCCATAGTGTAGTAGTTATCACGTCTGCTTTACACGCTGAAGGGCCTGGGTTCGATTCCCAGTGGAACCATGTCTATCACAAAGTTAGAAACAGAGGTGATAGGTGTATTTAAACCCTGGGGGTTAATATAATTATATTAATGTTTTATTATGGTTATAATGACGTGAATAAAATAATCTCTACTTTACACTCTGTAGTAAATAAAAACTCAACAGATTAATAATCATGTTTTAGTGAATACTTACAGGTTATATGATTTCATGGAATCATGTTTTTGGCCACCTTATATATATATATATATATATATATATATATATATATATATATATATATATATAAATATATATATATATATATATATATATATATATATATATATATATATATATATTCATGGTTCCACTGGGAATCGAACCCAGGACCTTCTACGTGTAAAGCAGACATGATAACTACTACTATATGGAACCCATGTGTGTCAGGAAGGTTTACCGTGTTTGCGTTTGTGCGGAGTGGATTAATTGTATATGTAAAAGTTTCAAAATAACCAAAAGTGGTGTAATATGCATGCCAGGCCACTAGTTGGCGATGTAAAGAAAGAAACTCTAAGCATGCATGTCAACTGCTTTTTCTCTTAACTCTTGTCAAGTGTCTTTGTCGCTGTTAATACAACAATTTAAAGCAAAAATTCTACTCTCTTGGTTGTGTAAGAGTAAAGTGGTAAAAAGTACATGGTTCCACTGGGAATCGAACCCAGGACCTTCTGCGTGTTAAGCAGATGTGATAACTACTACACTATGGAACCTTTAGATATGTCATATATAATGTGACAACATGTCAACATACCTGCATATAGTTAGAACCAAGTTCAAACTAGGAATGTTTAACTTCTTTGAGTTCCCAAAACAAGTAAAAAATAATAATAATAATAATATTGATGTTATGTGCATGCCAGGCCACTAGTTGGCAGCATGAAGGAAGATTTCCAAAAGCTTGTTCACCGAAATATAAATATAACACACATATATTTCAAAAACACTTTTGTGTTTTTGTGAGTTTAAAGTTGGAACTAAGTAAATACTGCACTAGTGGTGTGATAATGGCATAATGTGTGCAACAAGTGTGAGCAAAGCTGCAGTTGCATTGGTTGTGACAGACATGGTTCCACTGGGAATCGAACCCAGGGCCTTCTGCGTGTAAAGCAGACGTGATAACGACTACTATATGGAACCCATGTGTGTCAGGAAGGTTTACCGTGTTTGCGTTTGTGTGGAGTGGATTAATTGTGTATGTAAAAGTTTCAAAATAACCAAAAGTGGTATAATATACATGCCAGGCCACTAGTTGGCGATGTAAAGAAAGAAATTCTAAGCATGCAAGTCAATTGCTTTTTCTTCGTACTCTTGTCAAGTGTCTTTGTCGCAGATAATACAACAATTTAAAGTAAAAATTCTACTCTTTTGGTTGTGTAAGAGTAAAGTAGTGAAAAGTACATGGTTCCACTGGGAATTGAACCCAGGACCTTCTGCGTGTAAAGCAGACATGATAACTACTACACTATGGAACCTTTAGATATGTTGATATAATGTGACAACATGTCAACATACCTGCATATAGTTAGAACCAAGTTCAAACTAGGAATGTTTAACTACTTTGAGTTCCCAAAACAACTAAAAATGGTGTAATGTGCATGCCAGGCCACTAGTTGGCAGCATGAAGGAAGATTTGCAAAAGCTTGTTCACCGAAATATAAATATAACACACATATTTTTCAAAAACAATTTTGTGTTTTTGTGAGTTTAAAGTTGGAACTAACTAAATACTGCACTAGTGGTGTGATAATGGTATAATGTGTGCGCAAAGCTACAGTTGCATCGGCCGTGACGGACATGGTTCCACTGGGAATCGAACCCAGGACCTTCTGCATGTTAAGCAGACGTGATAACTACTACACTATGGAACCCATGTGTGGCAGAAACGACAACAGTGATTTCGTTTGCGCAGTGTTTCTAAAAAACAACTGGAAAATGGTGTAATGTGCATGCCAGGCCACTAGTTGGCAGTGTGAAGAAAGACTTGCAAATGCTTGTACACTTAAATATTTTTCAAAATGACTTTTGTGTATCCGTGAGTTTAAAATTGGACCCAACTAATTACTGTACTAACATTGTTTTAATGATATATTTTGTCCATCTAAATTTTTTTATAACTTACATATTTAAATTACAGAAAAAACCCCCGGAAAAATCTCAACTATGACACCACTGTGCATCCCTGTAGTCTTTCTTTACATCACCAACTAGTGGCCTGGCATGCACATTACACCACTTTCAGTTGTTTTACGAAACTCTGTGGGTAAAAAAACACAGTAAACTCTTCCTTACACACATGGGTTCCATAGTGTAGTAGTTATCACGTCTGCTTTACACGCAGAAGGTCCTGGGTTCGATTCCCAGTGGAACCATGTCTATCACAAAGTTAGAAACAGAGGTGATAGGTGTTTTTAAACACTGGGGGTTACTTATCCCCCAAAATTTGCATTCATAATAATATAATTATATTAATGTTTTATTATGATTATAATGACGTGAATAAAATAATCTCTACTTTACACTCTGTAGTAAATTAAAACTCAACAGATTAATAATCATGTTTTAGTGAATACTTACAGGTTATATGATTTCATGGAGTCATGTTTTTGGCCACCTTATATATATATATATATATATATATATATATATATATATAGTCATGGTTCCACTGGGAATCGAACCCAGGACCTTCTACGTGTAAAGCAGACATGATAACGACTACTATATGGAACCCATGTGTGTCAGGAAGGTTTACCGTGGTTGCGTTTGTGCGGAGTGGATTAATTGTATATGTAAATGTTTCAAAATAACCAAAAGTGGTGTAATATACAT
This sequence comes from Entelurus aequoreus, assembly GCF_033978785.1. Classification (NCBI taxonomy): domain Eukaryota; kingdom Metazoa; phylum Chordata; class Actinopteri; order Syngnathiformes; family Syngnathidae; genus Entelurus; species Entelurus aequoreus. Next base: position 68,140,779 of record NC_084740.1, read on the forward strand.
GCCAGGCCACTAGTTGGCGATGTAAAGAAAGAAATTCTAAGCATGCATGTCAATTGCTTTTTCTTCTAACTCTTGTCAAGTGTCTTTGTCGCAGCTAATACAACAATTTAAAGTAAAAATTGTACTCTTTTGGTTGTGTAAGAGTAAAGTAGTGAAAAGTACATGGTTCCACTGGGAATCGAACCCAGGACCTTCCGCGTGTAAAGCAGACGTGATAACTACTACACTATGGAACCTATAGATATGTCATATTTAATGTGACAACATGTCAACATACCTGCATATAGTTAGAACCAAGTTCAAACTAGGAATGTTTAACTACTTTGAGTTCCCAAAACAAGTAAAAAAATAATAAAAAAATAATAATGATGTTATGTGCATGCCAGGCCACTAGTTGGCAGCATGAAGGAAGATTTCCAAAAGCTTGTTCACCGAAATATAAATATAACACACATATATTTCAAAAACACTTTTGTGTTTTTGTGAGTTTAAAGTTGGAACTAAGTAAATACTGCACTAGTGGTGTGATAATGGTATAATGTGTGCAACAAGTGTGAGCAAAGCTGCAGTTGCATCGGCCGTGATAGACATGGTTCCACTGGGAATCGAACCCAGGACCTTCTGCGTGTTAAGCAGACGTGATAACTACTACACTATGGAACCCATGTGTGGCATAAACGACAACAGTGTTTTCGTTTGCGCAGTGTTTCTAAAAAAACAACTGGAAAATGGTGTAATGTGCATGCCAGGCCACTAGTTGGCAGTGTGAAGAACGACTTGCAAATGCTTGTACACCTAAATATTTTTCAAAATGACTTTTGTGTATCCGTGAGTTTAAAATTGGACCCAACTAATTACTGTACTAACATTGTTTTAATGATATATTTTGTCCATCTAAATTTTTTTATAACTTACATATTTAAATTACAGAAAAAAACCCCGGAAAAATCTCAACTATGACACCACTGTGCATCCCTGTAGTCTTTATTTACATCACCAACTAGTGGCCTGGCATGCACATTACACCACTTTCAGTTGTTTTACGAAACTCTGTGGGGAAAAAAACACAGTAAACTCTTCCTGACACACATGGGTTCCATAGTGTAGTAGTTATCACGTCTGCTTTACACGCAGAAGGTCCTGGGTTCGATTCCCAGTGGAACCATGTCTATCACAAAGTTAGAAACAGAGGTGTTACTAGTTTTTAAACACTGGGGGTTACTTATCCCCCAAAATTTGCATTCATAATAATATAATTATATTAATGTTTTATTATGATTATAATGACGTGAATAAAATAATCTCTACTTTACACTCTGTAGTAAATTAAAACTCAACAGATTAATAATCATGCTTTAGTGAATACTTACAGGTAATATGATTTCATGGAGTCATGTTTTTGGCCACCTTATATATATATATATATATATATATATATATATATATATATATATATATATATATATATATATATATATATATATATATATATATATATATATAGTCATGGTTCCACTGGGAATCGAACACAGGACCTTCTACGTGTAAAGCAGACGTGATAACTACTACTATATGGAACCCATGTGTGTCAGGAAGGTTTACCGTGGTTGCGTTTGTGCGGAGTGGATTAATTGCATATGTAAATGTTTCAAAATAACCAAAAGTGGTGTAATATACATGCCAGGCCACTAGTTGGCAATGTAAAGAAAGAAATTCTAAGCATGCATGTCAATTGCTTTTTCTTCTAACTCTTGTCAAGTGTCTTTGTCGCAGCTAATACAACAATTTAAAGTAAAAATTCTACTCTTTTGGTTGTGTAAGAGTAAAGTAGTGAAAAGTACATGGTTCCACTGGGAATCGAACCCAGGACCTTCTGCATGTAAAGCAGACGTGATAACTACTACACTATGGAACCTTTAGATATGTCCTATTTAATGTGACAACATGTCAACATACCTGCATATAGTTAGAACCAAGTTCAAACTAGGAATGTTTAACTACTTTGAATTCCCAAAACAAGTAAAAAAAAATAATAATAATGATGTCATGTGCATGCCAGGCCACTAGTTGGCAGCATGAAGGAAGATTTCCAAAAGCTTGTTCACCGAAATATAAATATAACACACATATATTTCAAAAACACTGTGTTTGTGTTTTTGTGAGTTTAATGTTGGAACTAAATAAATACTGCACTAGTGGTGTGATAATGGTATAATGTGTGCAACAAGTGTGAGCAAAGCTGCAGTTGCATCGGCCGTGACGGACATGGTTCCACTGGGAATCGAACCCAGGACCTTCTGCGTGTTAAGCAGACGTGATAACTACTACACTATGGAACCCATGTGTGGCAGAAACGACAACAGTGTTTTCGTTTGCGCAGTGTTTCTAAAAAAACAACTGGAAAATGGTGTAATGTGCATGCCAGGCCACTAGTTGGCAGTGTGAAGAAAGACTTGCAACTGCTTGTACACCTAAATATTTTTCAAAAGCACTTTGTGTATTAGTGAGTTTAAAATTGGACCCAAGTAATTACTGTACTAACATCGTTTTAATGATATATTTTGTCTATCAACATTTTTTTATAACTTACATATTTAAATAACAGAAAAAAACCCTGGAAAAATCTCAACTATGACACCACTGTGCATCCCTGTAGTCTTTATTTACATCGCCAACTAGTGGCCTGGCATGCACATTTGACCATTTTCAGTTGTATTACGAAACTCTGTGGGAAAAAAAAACACAGTAAACTCTTCCTGCCACACATGGGTTCCATAGTGTAGTAGTTATCACGTCTGCTTTACACGCAGAAGGTCCTGGGTTCGATTCCCAGTGGAACCATGTCTGTCACAAAGTTAGAAACGGAGGTGATAGGTGTATTTAAACACTGGGGGTTACTTATCCCCCAAAATTTGCATTCATAATAATATAGTTATATTAATGTTTTATTATGGTTATAATGACGTGAATAAAATAATCTCTACTTTACACTCTGTAGTAAATAAAAACTCAACAGATTAATAATCATGTTTTAGTGAATACTTACAGGTTATATGATTTCATGGAATCATGTTTTTGGCCACCTTATATATATATATAAATATATATATATATGTATATATATATATATATATATATATATATATATATATATATATATATATATATATATATATATATATATATATAGTCATGGTTCCACTGGGAATCGAACCCAGGACCTTCTACGTGTAAAGCAGACATGATAACTACTACTATATGGAACCCATGTGTGTCAGGAAGGTTTACCGTGTTTGCGTTTGTGCGGAGTGGATTAATTGTATATGTAAAAGTTTCAAAATAACCAAAAGTGGTGTAATATGCATGCCAGGCCACTAGTTGGCGATGTAAAGAAAGAAATTCTAAGCATGCATGTCAATTGCTTTTTCTTCTAACTCTTGTCAAGTGTCTTTGTCGCAGTTAATACAACAATTTAAAGCAAAAATTCTACTCTTTTGGTTGTGTAAGAGTAAAGTAGTGAAAAGTACATGGTTCCACTGGGAATCGAACCCAGGACCTTCTGCGTGTAAAGCAGATGTGATAACTACTACACTATGGAACCCATGTGTGGCAGGAACGACAACAGTGTTTTCGTTTGCGCAGTGTTTCTAAAAAAAACAACTGGAAAATAGTGTAACGTGCATGCCAGGCCACTAGTTGGCAGTGTGAAGAAAGACTTGCAAATACTTGTTCACCTAAATATTTTTCAAAAGCACTTTTGTGTATTCGTGAGTTTAAAATTGGACCCAAGTAATTACTGTACTAACATCGTTTTAATGATATATTTTGTCCATCAACATTTTCTTATAACTTACATATTTAAATTACAGAAAAAAACCCCGGAAAAATCTCAACTATGACACCACTGTGCATCCCTGTAGTCTTTCTTTACATCAGCAAATAGTGGCCTGGCATGCACACTACACCACTTTCAGCTGTTTTACGAAAGTCTGTGGGTAAAAAAACACAGTAAACTCTTCCTGCCACACATGGGTTCCATAGTGTAGTAGTTATCACGTCTGCTTTACACGCAGAAGGTCCTGGGTTCGATTCCCAGTGGAACCATGTCTATCACAAAGTTAGAAACAGAGGTGTTGCTAGTTTTTAAACACAGGGGGTTACTTATCCCCCAAAAGTTGCACTCATAATAATATGAACAAAATAATGTTTTATTATGATTATGATGACGTGAATAAAATAATCTCTACTTTACACTCTGTAGTAAATGAAAACTCAATAGATTTATAATCATGTTTTAGTGAATACTTACAGGTTATATGATTTCATGGAATCATGTTTTTGGCCACCTTATATACCGGTATATATATATATATATATAGTCATGGTTCCACTGGGAATCGAACCCAGGACCTTCTACGTGTAAAGCAGACGTGATAACGACTACTATATGGAACCCATGTGTGTCAGGAAGAGTTTACCGTGTTTGCGTTTGTGCGGAGTGGATTATTTGTGTATGTAAAAGTTTCAAAATAACCAAAAGTGGTGTAATATACATGCCAGGCCACTAGTTGGCAATGTAAAGAAATAAACTCTAAGCATGCATGTCAACTGTTTTTTCTCTTAACTCTTGTCAAGTGTCTTTGTCGCAGTTAATACAACAATTTAAAGCAAAAATTCTACTGTTTTGGTTGTGTAAGAGTAAAGTAGTGAAAAGTACATGTTCCACTGGGAATCGAACCCAGGACCTTCTGCATGTAAAGCAGACGTGATAACTACTACACTATGGAACCTTTAGATATGTCATATTTAATGTGACAACATGTCAACATACCTGCATATAGTTAGAACCAAGTTCGAACTAGGAATGTTTAACTACTTTGAGTTCCCAAAACAAGTACAAAAAAATAATAATAATAATAATAATAATGACGATGTTATGTGCATGCCAGGCCACTAGTTGGCAGCATGAAGGAAGATTTCCAAAAGCTTGTTCACCGAAATATAAATATAACACACATATATTTCAAAAACACTTTTGTGTTTTTGTGAGTTTAAAGTTGGAACTAAGTAAATACTGCACTAGTGGTGTGATAATGGTATAATGTGTGCAACAAGTGTGAGCAAAGCTGCAGTTGCATTGGCTGTGATAGACATGGTTCCACTGGGAATCGAACCCAGGACCTTCTGCGTGTTAAGCAGACGTGATAACTACTACCAAAATTTGCATTCATAATAATATAATTATATTAATGTTTTATTATTATTATAATGACGTGAATAAAATAATCTCTACTTTACACTCTGTAGTAAATGGAAACTCAATAGATTAATTATCATGTTTTAGTGAATACTTACAGGTTATATGATTTCATGGAATCATGTTTTTGGCCACCTTTATATATATATATATATATATATATATATATATATATATATATATATATATAGTCATGGTTCCACTGGGAATCGAACCCAGGACCTTCTACGTGTAAAGCAGACGTGATAACGACTACTATATGGAACCCATGTGTGTCAGGAAGGTTTACCGTGTTTGCGTTTGTGCGGAGTGGATTAATTGTATATGTAAAAGTTTCAAAATAACCAAAAGTGGTGTAATAAACATGACAGGCCACTAGTTGGCGATGTAAAGAAAAAAGCCACAAGCATGCATGTCAACTGCTTTTTCTCTTAACTCTTGTCAAGTGTCTTTGTCGCTGTTAATACAACAATTTAAAGAAAAATGTCTACTGTTTTGGTTGTGTAAGAGGAAAGTAGTGAAAAAGTACATGGTTCCACTGGGAATCGAACCCAGGACCTTCTGCATGTAAAGCAGACATGATAACTACTACACTATAGAACCATTAGATATGTTGATGTAATGTGACAACATGTCAACATACCTGCATATAGTTAGAACCAAGTTCAAACTAGGAATGTTTAACTACTTTGAGTTCCCAAAACAAGTAAAAATGGTGTAATGTGCATGCCAGGCCAGTAGTTGGCAGTGTGAAGAAAGACTTGCAAATGCTTGTACACCTAAATATTTTTCAAAAGCACTTTTGTGTATTTGTGAGTTTAAATTTGTACCCAAGTAATTACTGTACTAACATCGTTTTAATGATATATTTTGTCTATCAATATTTTTTTATAACTTACATATTTAAATTACAGAAAAAAAACCCTGGAAAAATCTCAATTATGACACCACTGTGCATCCCTGTAGTCTTTCTTTACATCAGCAACTAGTGGCCTGGCATGCACATTTGACCGTTTTCAGTTGTTTTACGAAACTTGTGGGAAAAAAAACACAGTAGAGCTTCCTGACACACATGGGTTCCATAGTGTAGTAGTTATCACGTCTGCTTTACACGCAGAAGGTCCTGGGTTCGATTCCCAGTGGAACCATGTCTGTCACAAAGTTAGAAACAGAGGTGTTACTAGTTTTTAAACACCGGGGGTTACTTATCCCCCAAAAGTTGCACTCATAATTATATAATCAAAATAAAGTTTTATTATGATCATGATGACGTGAATAAAATAATCTCTACTTTACACTCTGTAGTAAATGAAAACTCAACAGATTTATAATCATGTTTTAGTAAATATTTACAGGTTACATTATTTCATGGAATCATGTTTTTGGCCACCTTATATAACGGTATATATATATATATATATATATATATATATATATATATATATACTACTATATGGAACCCATGTGTGTCAGGAAGAGTTTACCGTGTTTGCATTTGTGTGGAGTGGATTAATTGTGTATGTAAAAGTTTCAAAATAACCAAAAGTGGTGTAATATACATGCCAGGCCACTAGTTGGCGATGTAAAGAAAGAAGCTACAAACATGCATGTCAACTGCTTTTTCTCTTAACTCTTGTCAAGTGTCTTTGTCGCTGTTAATACAACAATTTACAGAAAAATTTCTACTGTTTTGGTTGTGTAAGAGGAAAGTAGTGAAAAGTACATGGTTCCACTGGGAATCGAACCCAGGACTTTCTGCGTGTAAAGCAGACGTGATAACTACTACACTATGGAAAAAAAAATAATAATGATGTTATGTGCATGCCAGGCCACTAGTTGGCAGCATGAAGGAAGATTTCCAAAAGCTTGTTCACTGAAATATAAATATAACACACATATATTTCAAAAACACTTTTGTGTATTTGTGAGTTTAAAGTTGGAACTAAGTAAATACTGCACTAGTGGTGTGATAATGGTATAATGTGTGCAACAAGTGTGAGCAAAGCTGCAGTTGAATTGGTTGTGATAGACATGGTTCCACTGGGAATCGAACCCTGGACCTTCTGCGTGTAAAGCAGACGTGATAACTACTACACTATGGAACCTTTACGTATGTCATGTTTAATGTGACAACATGTCAACATACCTGCATATAGTTAGAACCAAGTTCAAACTAGGAATGTTTAACTACTTTGAGTTCCCAAAACAAGTAAAAAATAATAATAATAATAATAATGATGTTATGTGCATGCCAGGCCACTAGTTGGCAGCATGAAGGAAGATTTCCAAAAGCTTGTTCACCGAAATATAAATATAACACACATATATTTCAAAAACACTTTTGTGTTTTTGTGAGTTTAAAGTTGGAACTAAGTAAATACTGCACTAGTGGTGTGATAATGGTATAATGTGTGCAACAAGTGTGAGCAAAGCTGCAGTTGCATTGGCCATGACGGACATGGTTCCACTGGGAATCGAACCCAGGACCTTCTGTGTGTTAAGCAGACGTGATAACTACTACACTATGGAACCCATGTGTTTCAGGAAGAGTTTACCATGTTTGCATTTGTGCGGAGTGGATTAATTGTGTATGTAAAAGTTTCAAAATAACCAAAAGTGGTGTAATATACATGCCAGGCCACTAGTTGGCGATGTAAAGAAAGAAGCTACAAGCATGCATGTCAACTGCTTTTTCTCTTAACTCTTGTCAAGTGTCTTTGTCGCTGTTAATACAACGATTTAAAGAACAATTTCTACTGTTTTGGTTGTGTAAGAGTAAAGTAGTGAAAAGTACATGGTTCCACTGGGAATCGAACCCAGGACCTTCTGCGTGTAAAGCAGACGTGATAACTACTACACTATGGAACCTATAGATTTTTCATATATAATGTGACAACATGTCAACATACCTGCATATAGTTAGAACCAAGTTCAAACTAGGAATGTTTAACTACTTTGAATTCCCAAAACAAGTAAAAAAAAAATAATAATAATGATGTTATGTGCATGCCAGGCCACTAGTTGGCAGCATGAAGGAAGATTTCCAAAAGCTTGTTCACCGAAATATAAATATAACACACATATATTTCAAAACCACTTTTGTGTTTTTGTGAGTTTAAAGTTGGAACTAAGTAAATACTGCACTAGTGGTGTGATAATGGCATAATGTGTGCAACAAGTGTGAGCAAAGCTGCAGTTGCATTGGTTGTGACAGACATGGTTCCACTGGGAATCGAACCGAGGACCTTCTACGTGTAAAGCAGACGGGATAACGACTACTATGTGAAACCCATGTGTGTCAGGAAGGTTTACCGTGTTTGCGTTTGTGCGGAGTGGATTAATTGTATATGTAAAAGTTTCAAAATAACCAAAAGTGGTGTAATATACATGCCAGGCCACTAGTTGGCGATGTAAAGAAAGAAATTCTAAGCATGCATGTCAATTGCTTTTTCTTCTAACTCTTGTCAAGTGTCTTTGTCGCAGTTAATACAACAATTTAAAGCAAAAATTCTACTGTTTTGGTTGTGTAAGAGTAAAGCAGTGAAAAGTACATGGTTCCACTGGGAATCGAACCCAGGACCTTCTGCGTGTAAAGCAAACATGATAACTACTACACTATGGAACCTTTAGATATGTCATATTTAATGTGACAACATGTCAACATACCTGCACATAGTTAGAACCAAGTTCAAACTAGGAATGTTTAACTACTTTGAGTTCCCAAAACAAGTAAAAAATAATAATAATAATAATATTGATGTTATGTGCATGCCAGGCCACTAGTTGGCAGCATGAAGGAAGATTTCCAAAAGCTTGTTCACCGAAATATAAATATAACACACATATATTTCAAAAACACTTTTGTGTTTTTGTGAGTTTAAAGTTGGAACTAAGTAAATACTGCACTAGTGGTGTGATAAAGGTATAATGTGTGCAACAAGTGTGAGCAAAGCTGCAGTTGCATTGGTTGTGACAGACATGGTTCCACTGGGAATCGAACCCAGGACCTTCTGCGTGTTAAGCAGACGTGATAACTACTACACTATGGAACCCATGTGAGTCAGGAAGAATTACTTAGTTTTTTTTCACGCAGAGTTCCCAAAATCGACTAAAATTGGTGTACACTGTGTACATTGTGATGTAAGTTCAAATACTACAAGCGTGTTTTCGTTTGCGCAGTGTTTCTAAAAAAACAACTGGAAAATGGTGTAACGTGCATGCCAGGCCACTAGTTGGCAGTGCGAAGAAAGACTTGCAACTGCTTGTACACCTAAATATTTTTCAAAAGAACTTTTGTGTATTCGTGAGTTTAAAATTAGACCCAAGTAATTACTGTACTAACATCGTTTTAATGATATATTTTGTCTATCAACATTTTTTTATAACTTACTTATTTAAATTACAGAAAAAAACCCCGTTAAAATCTCAACTATGACACCACTGTGCATCCCTGTAGTCTTTCTTTACATCACCAACTAGTGGCCTGGCATGCACACTACACCACTTTCAGATGTTTTACGAAACTCTGTGGGTAAAAAAACACAGTAAACTCTTCCTGTCACACATGGGTTCCATAGTGTAGTAGTTATCACGTCTGCTTAACACGCAGAAGGTCCTGGGTTCGATTCTCAGTGGAACCATGTCTATCACAAAGTTAGAAACAGAGGTGTTAGGTGTTTTTAAACACTGGGGGTTACTTATCCCCCAAAATTTGCATTCATAATAATATAATTATATTAATGTTTTATTATTATTATAATGACGTGAATAAAATAATCTCTACTTTATACTCTGTAGTAAATGAAAACTCAATAGATTAATTATCATGTTTTAGTGAATACTTACAGGTTATATGATTTCATGGAATCATGTTTTTGGCCACCTTATATATATATATATATATATATATATATATATATATATATATATATATATATATATATATATATATACATATATATATATATAGTCATGGTTCCACTGGGAATCGAACCCAGGACCTTCTACGTGTAAAGCAGACATGATAACGACTACTATATGGAACCCATGTGTGTCAGGAAGGTATACCGTGTTTGCGTTTGTGCGGAGTGGATTAATTGTATATGTAAAAGTTTCAAAATAACTAAAAGTGGTGTAATAAACATGACAGGCCACTAGTTGGCGATGTAAAGAAAAAAGCCACAAGCATGCATGTCAACTGCTTTTTCTCTTAACTCTTGTCAAGTGTCTTTGTCGCTGTTAATACAACAATTTAAAGAAAAATGTCTACTGTTTTGGTTGTGTAAGAGGAAAGTAGTGAAAAAGTACATGGTTCCACTGGAAATCGAACCCAGGACCTTCTGCATGTAAAGCAGACGTGATAACTACTACACTATAGAACCATTAGATATGTTGATGTAATGTGACAACATGTCAACATACCTGCATATAGTTAGAACCAAGTTCAAACTAGGAATGTTTAACTACTTTGAGTTCCCAAAACAAGTAAAAATGGTGTAATGTGCATGCCAGGCCAGTAGTTGGCAGTGTGAAGAAAGACTTGCAAATGCTTGTACACCTAAATATTTTTCAAAAGCACTTTTGTGTATTTGTGAGTTTAAAATTGGACCCAAGTAATTACTGTACTAACATCGTTTTAATGATATATTTTGTCTATCAACATTTTTTTATAATTTACATATTTAAATTACAGAAAAAAAAAACTGGAAACATCTCAATTATGACACCACTGTGCATACCTGTAGTCTTTATTTACATCACCAACTAGTGGCCTGGCATGCACATTTGACCAGTTTCAGTTGTATCACGAAACTTGTGGGAAAAAAAACACAGTAGAGCTTCCGGACACGCATGGGTTCCATAGTGTAGTAGTTATCACGTCTGCTTTACACGCAGAAGGTCCTGGGTTCGATTCCCAGTGGAACCATGTCTATCACAAAGTTATAAACAGAGGTGTTACTAGTTTTTAAACACCGGGGGTTACTTATCCCCCAAAAGTTGCACTCATAATTATATAATCAAAATAAAGTTTTATTATGATTATGATGACGTGAATAAAATAATCTCTACTTTACACTCTGTAGTAAATGAAAACTCAACAGATTTATAATCATGTTTTAGTAAATATTTACAGGTTACATTATTTCATGGAATCATGTTTTTGGCCACCTTATATAACGGTATATATATATATATATATATATATATATATATATATATATATATATATATAGTCATGGTTCCACTGGGAATCGAACCCAGGACCTTCTACGTGTAAAGCAGACATGATAACGACTACTATATGGAACCCATGTGTGTCAGGAAGAATTTACCATGTTTGCGTTTGTGCGGAGTGGATTAATTGTATATGTAAAAGTTTCAAAATAACCAAAAGTGGTGTAATATACATGCCAGGCCACTAGTTGGCGATGTAAAGAAAGAAGCTACAAGCATGCATGTCAACTGCTTTTTCTCTTAACTCTTGTCAAGTGTCTTTGTCGCTGTTAATACAACAATTTAAAGAAAAATTTCTACTCTTTTGGTTGTGTAAGAGGAAAGTAGTGAAAAGTACATGGTTCCACTGGGAATCGAACCCAGGACCTTCTGCGTGTTAAGCAGACGTGATAACTACTACACTATGGAACCTTTAGATATGTCATAGTTAATGTGACAACATGTCAACATACCTGCATATAGTTGGAACCAAGTTCAAACTAGGAATGTTTAACTACTTTGAGTTCCCAAAACAAGTAAAAAAAAAAAAAAATAATAATAATGATGTTATGTGTATGCCAGGCCACTAGTTGGCAGCATGAAGGAAGATTTCCAAAAGCGTGTTCACCGAAATATAAATATAACACACATATATTTCAAAAACACTTTTGTGTTTTTGTGACTTTAAAGTTGGAACTAAGTAAATACTGCACTAGTGGTGTGATAAAGGTATAATGTGTGCAACAAGTGTGAGCAAAGCTGCAGTTGCATTGGTTGTGACAGACATGGTTCCACTGGGAATCGAACCCAGGGCCTTCTGCGTGTTAAGCAGACGTGATAACTACTACACTATGGAACCTTTAGATATGTCATATTTAATGTGACAACATGTCAACATACCTGCATATAGTTAGAACCAAGTTCAAACTAGGAATGTTTAACTACTTTGAGTTCCCAAAACAAGTAAAAAAAATAAGATAATAATAATAATGATGTTATGTGCATGCCAGGCCACTAGTTGGCAGCATGAAGGAAGATTTCCAAAAGCTTGTTCACCGAAATATAAATATAACACACTAGGGATGTCCGATAATATCGGCCTGCCGATATTATCGGCCGATAAATGCGTTAAAATGTAATATCGGAAATGATCGGTATTGTTTTTTTTATTATCTGTATCGTTTTTTTAAATTTTTATTTTTATTTTATTTTTTTTATTAAATCAACAGAAAAAACACAAGATACACTTACAATTAGTGCACCAACCCAAAAAACCTCCCTCCCCCCATTTATTTCTGTTATCAATATTCTGGTTCCTACATTATATATATCAATATATATCAATACAGTCTGCAAGGGATACAGTCCGTAAGCACACATGATTGTGCGTGCTGCTGGTCCACTAATAGTACTAACCTTTAACAGTTAATTTTACTCATTTTCATTAATTACTAGTTTCTATGTAACTGTTTTTATATTGCTTTACTTTCTTTTTTATTCAAGAAAATGTTTTTAATTTAGTTATCTTATTTTTTTTTTTTTTTAAAAAGTACCTTATCTTCACCATACATGGTTGTCCAAATTAGGCATAATAATGTGTTAATTCCACGACTGCATATATCGGTTGATATCGGTATCGGTTGATATCGGTATCGGTAATTAAAGAGTTGGACAATATCGGAATATCGGATATTGGCAAAAAGCCATTATCGGACATCCCTATAACACACATATATTTCAAAAACAGTTTTGTGTTTTTGTGAGTTTAAAGTTGGAACTAAGTAAATACTGCACTAGTGGTGTGATAAAGGTATAATGTGTGCAACAAGTGTGAGCAAAGCTGCAGTTGCATTGGTTGTGACAGACATGATTCCACTGGGAATCGAACCCAGGACCTTCTGCGTGTTAAGCAGACGTGATAACTACTACACTATGGAACCCATGTGTGGTGAAAACGACAACAGTGTTTTCGTTTGTGCAGTGTTTCTAAAAAAACAATTGAAATGGTGTAATGTGCATGCCAGGCCACTAGTTGGCAGTGTGAAGAAAGACTTGCAACTGCTTGTTCACCTAAATATTTTTCAAAAGCACTTTTGTGTATTTGTGAGTTTAAAATCAGACCCCAGTAAATACTGTACTAGCATTGTATTATTAATATATTTTGTCAATCAACATTTTTTATAACTTGCATATTTAAATTGCAGAACACTCCTCCCCATCGTTGTGCATGCCTGTAGCCTTTCTTTACATTGCCAACTAGTGGCCTGGCATGCACATTACACCACTTTCAGGTGTTTTACGAAACTCTGTGAAAAAAAACCCCACAGTAAACATTCCGGGCACACATGGGTTCCATAGTGTAGTAGTTATCACGTCTGCTTTACACGCAGAAGGTCCTGGGTTCGATTCCCAGCGGAACCATGTCTATCACAAAGTTAGAAACAGAGGTGTTACTAGTTTTTAAACACAGGGGGTTACTTATCCCCCAAAAGTTGCACTAATAATGAAATAATAATTATTGTGTTTTAGTATGATTAGTATTACTCTACAATAATCAGATCATCTCTACTTTACACTCTGTAGTAAATGAAAACTTGATAGATTTATAATAATATTTAAGTGAATATTTACAGGTTACATGATTATCTTGGAGACATGTCTGCTGTGATGGTGACCTATGATCAATTTGAGGACCCGAAATAGACGATTAGAGTGAAAAGTCCAAAGTTAAACACAAACATTCTAATCTGGATTGTTTTCCCTGGCTGCAAGCGACGTGGCAAGGTCGCTGCTTCGAGACTCTCTCTTTTAAACTCACGAATACACAAAAGTATTTACGAAAAATATTTACACAAACACACAGTTGCAAGTCTTTCTTCACACTGCCAACTAGTGGCCTGGCATGCATACTACACCACTTTCACCTGTTTTTTGGAAACTATACACAAACAAAAACACGGTTGTAATTTATGCCACACATGGGTTCCATACTGTAGTAGTTATCACATCTGCTTAACACACAGAAGGTCCTGGGTTCGATTCCCAGTGGAACCATGTCTATCACGAGTAATACAACTGCAGTGTTGCTAAAGTTTAACCTTTGACTAACACTTGCCGCACAAACTATTTCATTTCCACACAGCTTAATGACAGTAGTTTAAAAAAAACAACTTTACACAAGGCCAGGTTTCCCTTTGTGTTTGGGGACCCGATACAACATCCTCACTTTCCCCTCAACTTTGATGACACTGTGCATGTCTGTAGCTCTTATTTACATTGCCAACTAGTGGCCTGGCATGCACAATACACCACTTTCAGTTGTTTTACAAAACTCTGTCTAAAAGAAAACACAGTAAAAACTGCCTGACATACATGGGTTCCATAGTGTAGTAGTTATCACGTCTGCTAACGTTTATTGATAACTGGCCCTCTTTCTGGGGCAAACCAGGCTTGCTGATGAGAGACGGCCTTCACCCTAACCAGGAAGGCGCCATCATCCTGTCTAGAAACATAGACTACTATTTAAGTCTCACTTGACTGACTACACTAGAGCAAGCCCGGTCACAGGCAATTACAATGTCTGTTAGTCCGGGTGAGGAGTCAGTTAAGCTAGAACTAGCCAGCGCCAGGCTGGATAATCCATGTACGCATAGCAATTCTCTTAGAATAATACACAATTCACATAATTTTTTTCTGTTGTGTCTGTGTCAGAGGTGGACATGCATTCTACTGAGGTGGCAAATTATGATATGTCCAGTCTATTGCAGCACCAAGCAAACAATCGGAAAATTCCCGTCATATCAATTCCTAGATATGGTCGAAACTATTTAAAGTGCACTACGCATAATAAACGCAACATTGTTAATATTGCCACTACGGATAATCTTAACAAAAACTCGTCAAAACAGCCCAATACCTATAATATGGGCTTTTTAAACATAAGATCATTGTCTCCCAAGGCGTTATTGGTTAATGAGGTCATTAGAGACAACAATCTTAACGTCATTGGTCTTAGCGAAACCTGGCTCAAACCGGACGAATTTTTTGCGCTCAATGAGGCATCTCCTCCTAACTATACGAATGCGCATGTTGCCCGCCCTCTTAAAAGGGGAGGGGGTGTCGCACTAATATACAATGAAAATTTCAACCTTACCCCTAACCTAAATAATAAATATAAATCGTTTGAGGTGCTTACTATGAGGTCTGTCACACCGCTACCTCTCGACCTGGCTGTTATCTACCGCCCCCCTGGGCCCTATTCGGACTTTATCAGTGAATTCTCAGAGTTCGTTGCTGATCTAGTGACGCACGCCGACAATATAATCATAATGGGGGACTTTAATATCCATATGAATACCCCATCGGACCCTCAGTGCGTGGCGCTCCAAACCATAATTGATAGCTGTGGTCTTACACAAATAATACATGAACCCACGCATCGCAACGGTAATACAATAGATCTAGTGCTTGTCAGGGGTGTCACCACCTCCAAAGTTATGATACTTCCATATACTAAAGTAATGTCCGATCATTACCTTATAAAATTTGAAGTTTTGACTCTTTGTCAACAAGCTAATAATAATAATAACTGCTATAGCGGCCGCAACATTAATGCTGCCACAACGATGACTCTTGCTGACCTACTGCCTTCGGTAATAGCACCATTCCCAAATTATGTCGGCTCTATTGATAAACTCACTAACAACTTTGACGATGCCTTGCGCGAAATTATTGATAGTATAGCACCGCTAAAGCAAAAAAGGGCCCCTAAAAGGCGCACCCCATGGTTTACAGAAGAAATTAGAGCTCATAAATTATCATGTAGAAAACTGGAACGCAAATGGCGCGCGACTAAACTTGAGGTTTTCCATCAAGCATGGAGTGATAGTTTAATAACTTATAAACGCATGCTTACCTTAGCTAAAGCTAAATACTACTCAAATCTCATCCGCCTCAACAAAAACGATCCTAAATTTCTGTTTAGTACAGTAGCATCGCTAACCCAACAAGGGACTCCTCCCAGTAGCTCCACCCACTCGGCAGATGATTTTATGAATTTCTTTAATAAGAAAATTGAACTCATTAGAAAGGAGATTAAAGACAACGCATCCCAGCTACAACTGGGCTCTATTAACACAAATACGACTGTATATACGACGGACACTGCCCTCCAAAATAGTCTCTCTATTTTTGATGAAATAACATTAGAGGAATTATTACAGCGTGTAAGTGGGATAAAACAAACAACATGTTTACTTGACCCACTTCCTGGGAAACTTATCAAGGAACTGTTTGTATTATTAGGTCCAT
This sequence comes from Entelurus aequoreus, assembly GCF_033978785.1. Lineage (NCBI taxonomy): Eukaryota > Metazoa > Chordata > Actinopteri > Syngnathiformes > Syngnathidae > Entelurus > Entelurus aequoreus. Next base: position 68,157,559 of record NC_084740.1, read on the forward strand.
CAGTGTTAAATATTATAAACTTATCACTTTCCTCCGGCACTGTTCCCCTAGCATTCAAAAAAGCGGTTATTCATCCTCTGCTCAAAAGACCTAACCTCGATCCTGACCTCATGGTAAACTACCGACCGGTCTCCCACCTTCCGTTTATTTCCAAAATTCTCGAAAAAACTGTTGCACAGCAGCTAAATGAACACTTAGTGACTAACAATCTCTGTGAACCTTTTCAATCCGGTTTCAGGGCAAATCACTCTACGGAGACAGCCCTCGCAAAAATGACTAATGATCTATTGCTAACGATGGATTCTGATGCGTCATCTATGTTGCTGCTTCTTGATCTTAGCGCCGCTTTCGATACCGTCGATCATAATATTTTATTAGAGCGTATCAAAACACGTATTGGTATGTCAGACTTAGCCTTGTCTTGGTTTAACTCTTATCTTACTGACAGGATGCAGTGCGTCTCCCATAACAATGTGACCTCGGACTATGTCAAGGTAACGTGCGGAGTTCCCCAGGGTTCGGTTCTTGGCCCTGCACTCTTTAGTATTTACATGCTGCCGCTGGGTGACATCATACGCAAATACGGTGTTAGCTTTCACTGTTATGCTGATGACACTCAACTCTACATGCCCCTAAAGCTGACCAACACGCCGGATTGTAGTCAGCTGGAGGCGTGTCTTAATGAAATTAAACAATGGATGTCCGCTAACTTTTTGCAACTCAACGCTAAGAAAACGGAAATGCTGATTATCGGTCCTGCTAGACACCAACATCTATTTAATAATACCACCTTAACATTTGACAACCAAACAATTAAACAAGGAGACTCGGTAAAGAATCTGGGTATTATCTTCGACCCAACTCTCTCGTTTGAGTCACACATTAAGAGTGTTACTAAAACGGCCTTCTTTCATCTCCGTAATATCGCTAAAATTCGTTCCATCTTGTCCACTAGCGACGCTGAGATCATTATTCATGCGTTCGTTACGTCTCGTCTCGATTACTGTAACGTATTATTTTCGGGCCTCCCTATGTCTAGCATTAAAAGATTACAGTTGGTACAAAATGCGGCTGCAAGGCTTTTGACAAAAACAAGAAAGTTTGATCATATTACGCCTATACTGGCTCACTTGCTCTGGCTTCCTGTGCACTTAAGATGCGACTTTAAGGTTTTACTACTTACGTATAAAATATTACACGGTTTAGCTCCAGCCTATCTCGCCGATTGTATTGTACCATATGTCCCGACAAGAAATCTGCGTTCAAAGAACTCCGGCTTATTAGTGATTCCCAGAGCCAAAAAAAAGTCTGCGGGCTATAGAGCGTTTTCTATTCGGGCTCCAGTACTCTGGAATGCCCTCCCGGTAACAGTTAGAGATGCTACCTCAGTAGAAGCATTTAAGTCCCATCTTAAAACTCATTTGTATAATCTAGCCTTTAAATAGACCCCCCCTTTTTTAGACCAGTTGATCTGCCGTTTCTTTTCTTCTCTCCTCTTCTCCCCTGTCCCTTGCGAGGGGGAGTTGCATAGGTCCGGTGGCCATGGATGAAGTGCTGGCTGTCCAGAGCCGGGACCCCGGGTGGACCACTAGCCTGTGCATCGGTTGGGGACATCTCTGCGCTGCTGACCCGTCTCCGCTCGGGATGGTTTCCTGTTGGCCCCGCTGTGGACTGGACTCCCGCTGATGTGTTGGATCCACTGTGGACTGGACTTTCACAATGTTATGTCAGACCCACTCGACATCCGTTGCTTTCGGTCTCCCCTAGAGGGGGGGGGTTACCCACATATGCGGTCCTCTCCAAGGTTTCTCATAGTCATTCACCGACGTCCCACTGGGGTGAGTTTTTCCTTGCCCGTATGTGGGCTCTGTACCGAGGATGTCGTTGTGGCTTGTACAGCCCTTTGAGACACTTGTGATTTAGGGCTATATAAATAAACATTGATTGATTGATTGATTGCTTAACACTCAGATGGCCCTGGGTTTGAGACCCAGTGGAACCATGTATTTTTCAACACTTTACTCTTACACAACCAAAAGAGTAGAATGTTTACTTAAAATGGTTGTATCAACAGCGACAAAGACACTTGACAAGCCTTAAAAAAAAAAACAGTTGGCATGCATGCTTGTAGCTTCTTTCTTTACATTGCCAACTAGTGGCCTGGCATGCATATTACACCACTTTCAGGTGTTTTACAAAACTCTGTGAAAAAGAAAACACAGTAAACCTTCCTGACACACATGGGTTCCATAGTGTAGTAGTTATCAAGTCTGCTTTACATGCAGAAGGTCCTGGGTTTCATTCCCAGTGGAACCATGTCTCTCACAGAGGTGTTACTAGTTTTTAAACACAGGGGGTTGCTTATCCCCCAAAAGTTGCACTAGTAATGATATAATAATAATTGTGTTTTATTATGATTTGTATTACTTTACATGAATCAGATTATTTCTACTTTACACTCCGTAGTAAATGAAAACCTGACGGATTTATAATCATATTAAAGTGAATAATGACAGTTATTCACCAAAATATAAATGTAACTCTCACATATTTTTTGATAGACATGGTTCCACTGGGAATCAAACCCAGGACCTTCTGCGTGTAAAGCAGATGTGATAACTACTACACTATGGAACCCATGTGTGGTGAAAACGACAGCCGTGTTTTTTCAGTGTTTCTAAAAAAAACAACTGAAAATAGTGTAATGTGCATGCCAGGCCACTAGTTGGCAGTGTGAAGAAAGACTTGCAACTGCTTGTTCACCTAAGTATTTTTCAAAAGCACTTTTGTGTATTCGTGAGTTTAAAATTGGACCCTAGTAAATACTGCACTAGCATTGTTTTAATAATATATTTAGTTTATCAACGTTTTTTTTATATAATTTACATATTTAAATTACAGAAATATAAAATCCTTAAAAATCTCAACTTTGACGCCACTGTGCATCCCTGTAGCCTTTCTTTACATCGCCAACTAGTGGCCTGGCATGCACATTACACCACTTTCAGTTGTTTTACATAACTCTTGTGTAAAAGAAAACACAGTAAACATTCCTGATGCTCATGGGCATAATAGTGTAGTAGTTATCATGTCTGCTTTACATGCAGAAGGGTTCGATTCCCAGTGGAATACATATCCTACAAAATATACCATTACCACGCCATGTATTACATTGTTTTCAGTTATTTTCTTCGTAAGAACTGGGTTGTAATTTATGCCAATTTTTAAGACATATGTAAAAACCTTAATTAGGTGTTTGCGTTTTTAAATATATGATAAACATATCTAGAACATATTTAGATGAATTCCCCTGAATATTTTCTTTTTTCATTTTTTTATTTTTTACAAAAAGGTGCCAGTATATGATTTTAAATAATCATATAACCTGTTATTATTCATTTAAATATGATTATAAATCTGTCAAGATTTCATTTACTACACAGTGTAAAGTAGAAATTATCTGGATCATGTAGATAAATACAAATCATAATAAAACATATTCATGAATTATGGCTATAATATTATTAGTGCATTGAACAGCTACGAACAGCAAAAGATCGTGAGCGCAGGAGATCCCTGACTGCCCAGGAATCCACCTTGACACCCCTACGGCCTTCTAGGCCAGTGGTACCGATTGGTACTGGGCCGCACAAGAATTAAAAAAATAATAAAAAAAGAAATTATTATTATTTTTTTTTTTTATGAAATCAACATAAAAAACACAATATATACATTCTATATCAATATAGATCAATACAGCCTGCAGGGATACAGTCCGTAAGCACACATGATTGTATTTATTTATGTAAAAAAATAAAAATAAAATTAAAAAAAAATTAAAAAAAATTAAATACACCCCCCTCCCTCCCCACCGGTCCGTGGGACAAATTTTCAAGCGTTGACCGGTCCGCAGCTACAAAAAGGTTGGGGACCACTGTTCTAGGCCATGGGATGAGTGAGTGAGTGAGTGAGTGAGTGAACATTATTTTATTTATATGCACATATGTTTACATCTTGTCTTATTATATGTGACACATCCATATGTTCCATAGTGTAGTAGTTATACTTTAAGGCACAGTTTGTCTTATGACTTACATCACTATGTACACAGTGTACACCAATTTTAGTCGTTTTTGGGAACTCTGCTTAAAAAAACCAAAGTAAACCTTCCTGACTCACATGGGTTCCATAGTGTAGTAGTTATCACGTCTGCTTTACACGCAGACGATCCTGGGTTCGATTCCCAGTGGGACCATGTCTATCACAAGCAAAACAATGGCCTTGCTAAAGATCAGCATTTTGCTAACACTTATTTAACAAAATATACCATTTCCACATCACTAGTGCATCCATCCATCCATCTTATCCGGAATCGGGTCGCGGGGACAACAGCTCCAGCAGAGACCCCCAGACTTCCCTCTCCAGAACAACATTAGCAACTTCCTCCTGGGGAATCCCGAAGCATTCCCAGGCCAGAGAGGAGATGTAATCCCCCCATCTGGTCCTTGGCCTGCCGTGGGGTCTCCTCCCAGTGGGACGTGCAACGAGGACCTCCCTAGGGAGACGCTCGTGAGGCATCCGCACGAGATGCCCGAACCACCTAAGCTCCTTTCCAAGCGAAGGAGCGGCGCCTCTACTCCGAGTCTCTCTCGGGTGACTGAACTTCTCACCCTATCTCTAAGGGAGATGCCAGCCACCCTTTTGAGGAAACTCATTTCGGCCGCTTGTATCCGCGATCTTATTCTTTCGGTCATGACCCACACTTCATGACCATAGGTGAGAGTAGGAATGTAGATAGCTCGGTAGATCGGGAGTTTTGCCTTCTGGCCCAGCTCTCGTTTCGCCACAAGAGTGCGACAGAGAGACTGCAATACTGCCCCAGCTGCTCCGATTCTCTGGCTGATTTCCTTCTCCATCTTTCCCTCACTCGAGATACTTAAACTCCTCCACCTGGGACAGAGTCTCGCTCTCTACCTGGACTGTACAAACCATCGGTTTCCTGCTGAGAACCATGGCCTCAGATTTGGAGATGCTGATCCTCATTCCAGCCGCTGAACACTCGGCTGCGAACCGATCACTAGTGCAGTATTTACTTAGTTCCAATTTTAAACTCACAAAAACACAAAAGTACTTTTGATAAATATTTCAGTGAACAAGCAGTTGCAAGTCTTTCTTCACACTGCCAACTAGTGGCCTGGCATGCATATTACACCACTTTCACCTGTTTTTTGGAAACTCTGCACAAACAAAAACACGGTTATCGTTTATGGGGAGCTCCACTAACCACGTTAAATCCAGATTCCGATCTAACAAAGGTCTTAACTCATTCTCTTTCTATGCCACATCAATGTGGAATGCACTCCCAACAGGTATTAAAGAAAGGGCATCTCTATCCTCCTTCAAAACCGCAATAAAAATTCACCTCCAGGCAACTACAACCCTAAACTAACACCCTCCCCGGATTGTTAATAATCAAATGTAAACAATCCAATGTAGATACTTTTTCTTATGCCTTCTGATCTCTCTCTCTCTCTCTCTCTCTCTCTCTCTCTCTCTCTCTCTCTCTCTCTCTCTCTCTCTCTCTACTACTTGCTGTCCATATCCTACCAAGTCAGACCTACACTGTTCCAATATCCATTTCTCTGTTCTCAATTGTTGATGACTGATGATAACAACCAAACCTAACCCCCCCTCCACACCCCGGATTGTAAATAATGTAAATAATTCAATGTGATTATGTTGTGTGATGACTGTATTATGATGATAGTATATATCTGATAGTATATACCTGTATCATTAATCAATTTAAGTGGACCCTGACTTAAACAAGTTGAAAAACTTATTCGGGTGTTACCATTTAGTGGTCAATTGTACGGAATATGTACTTCACTGTGCAACATACTATCAATCAATCAATGCCACACATGGGTTCCATAGTGTAGTAGTTATCATGTCTGCTTAACACGCAGAAAGTCCTGGGTTCGATTCCCAGTGGAACCATGTTTACCACAAGCAAAATAGCCGCAGTGTCCCTACAGTAAATGATTTGCTTACACTTATCCTGCAAAATATGCTAGTGCAGTGTTTACTTAAGTCCAATTTTATTCTCTTTCTCACTGGCACTCATCGAAGGCGGACGCTTCTTTTTCCCTCTCCCTTATCTCACCTGCTTTCTTCTTTGTTTGAACTTTCTTGTTGCCTCTTTTTGCACTGCTCTCTAAACTCTAAACAATGGAATTTATCAACTTGCCTCTCAACAAATTTGTTAAGGGGATCCTGCCTGTCTTGGCGGAACGGTTGCTGCTGGACACGCGATGAACTCTTGGGAGAAGAGGAGTGCTGCGTGCCTGGCGACCCGTCGAGGACATTGATGATATCTACCTATTTGGAACATGATAACAGGACATCTGCTGATTGGATTTCTCTGGCGTTTCGACACATTGGAAGACGCTGACAGGAGTCAAAGTACCCTAAAGCTGCCACAAATGATTAAGGATGCGAGCAGGACAGTGGGCACTGAGACCTTTGTGATTCTTTCACCAATACACAAAAGTACTTATGAAAAAGATTTACACAAACACACAGTTGCAAGTCTTTCTTCACACTGCCAACAAGTGGCCTGCATGCATATTACACCACTTTCACCTGTTTTTTGGAAACTGCGCAAACGAAAACATGGTTGCCCTTTCTGACACACCTGGGTTCCATAGTGTAGTAGTTATCACGTCTGCTTTACACGCAGAAGGTCCTGGGTTCGATTCCCAATGGAAGCATGTTTACCACAAGCAAAACAACTGCAGTGTTGCTAAAGTTTAACCTTTGACTAACATTTGTCGCGCAAAATATACCATTTCCACACAGCGTGAAGGAATGACAAGCATGCATGCCAACTGCTTTTTCTCATAAGAGTTGCCAAGCATTTTTGTTGATACAATAATTGTTAGTAAAAATTCTACTGTTTTGGTTGTGTAAGAGTAAAGTAGTACAAAGTACATGGTTCCACTGGGACTCGAACAAGGCCCTTTTGCATATAGAGCAGATGTGATGACTACTACACTATGTAACCTTTAGATATGTCATCTATAATGTGTCAACATGTCAACATACTTGCATATAGTTAGAACCAAGTTCAAACTAGGAATGTCTAACTTTTTTGAGTTCCCAAAACTACTGAAAATTGTGTAATATTCATGCCAGGCCACTAGTTGGTGATGTGAAGGAAAATTTGCAAATGCTTGTTCACCAAAATATAAATATAACATACACATATTTTTCAAAAACACTTTTGTGAGTTTAAAGTTGGAACTAAGTAAATACTGCACTAGTAGTGTGATAATGGTAAAATTTATGCGACAAGTGTTAGCAAAAGTGCAGTTGCTTTGGTTGTGATAGACATGGTTCCACTGGGAATCGAACCCAGGACCTTCTGCGTGTTAAGCAGACGTGATAACTACTACACTATGGAACCCATGTGTGGCAATAATTTCAAATTTCATTTGCGCAGTGTTTCTAAAAAAACAACTGAAAATAGTGTAATGTGCATGCCAGGCCACTAGTTGGCAGTGTGAAGAAAGACTTGCAAATACTTGTTCACCTAGATATTTTTCAAAAGCACTTTTGTGTATTAGTGAGTTTAAAATGGGACCTAAGTAATTACTGCACTAGCATTGTTTTAATGATATATTTTGTCTGTCAAATTTTTTCTGTAACTTACATATTTATATTAAAGAAAAATAAAATCCAAAAGAAACTCAACTTTGACGCCATTGTGCATCCCTGTAGCCTTTCTTTACATCGCCAACTAGTGGCCTGGCATGCACATTAAACCACTTTCAGTTGTTTTACAAAACTCTGTGTAAAAGAAAACACAGTATACCTTCCTGATGCTCATGGGCAACATTGTGTAGTACAGAAAACCTACCTGCCACACATTGGTTCCATAGTGTAGTAGTTATCATGTCTGCTTAACACACAGAAGGTCCTGGGTTCGATGGAACACATATCCTACAAAATATACCATTACCACGCCATATATTACACCGTTTTCAGTTGTTTTGCGAACTCAAAGTAGTCAAACATTCCTTGTAAGAACTTGGTTGTAATTTTGTGCCAATTTTTAAGACATATGTAAAAACCTTAATTAGGTGTTTGCATTTTTAAAGATATGATAAACATATCTAGAACATATTTAGATGAATTCCCCTAAATATTTGCTTTTTTGCTTTTTTTTTATTTTTTACAAAAAAGTTCCAACAAATTCCATATAAAGTGGCCAGTATATGATTTTAAATAATCATAAAACCTGTCATTATTCATTTAAATATGATTATAAATCTGCCGAGTTTTCATTTACTATAGAGTGTAAAGTAGAAATTATCTGATTCATGTAGATAAATACAAATCATAATAAAACATAATAATACATTATGGTTATAATATTATTAGTGCATTGAACATTGTTTTATTTAGATGCACATATGTTTACTTCTTGTCTTATTATATGTGACACATCCATATGTTCCATAGTGTAGTAGTTATACTTTAAAGGCCTACTGAAATGATTTTTATTTATTTAAACGGGGATAGCAGATCCATTCTATGTGTCATACTTGATCATTTCGCGATATTGCCATATTTTTGCTGAAAGGATTTAGTAGAGAACATCGCCTATAAAGTTCGCAACTTTTGGTCGCTGATAAAAAAAGCCTTGCCTGTACCGGAAGTAGCGTGACGTTGCAGGTTGAAGGGCTCCTCACATTTCCCCATTGTTTACACCAGCAGCGAGAGCGATTCGGACCGAGAAAGCGACGATTACCTTATTAATTTGAGCGAGGATGAAAGATTCGTGGATGAGGAACGTCAGAGTGAAGGACTAGAGTGCAGTGCAGGACGTATCTTTTTTCGCTCTGACTGTAACTTAGGTACAAGCTGGTTCATTGGATTCCACACTTTCTCCTTTTTGTATTGTGGATCACGGATTTGTATTTTAAACCACCTCGGATACTATATCCTCTTGAAAATGAGAGTCGAGAACGCAAAATGGACATTCAGTGCCTTTTACATCGGCGACAATACATCGGTGAAGCACTTTAGCTACGGAGCTAACGTGATAGCACCGTGCTTAAATGCAGATAGAAACAAAATAAATAAACCCCTGACTGGAAGGATAGACAGAAGATCAACAATACTACTATCAGGAGACACCGAACCAAACACTGGACCTGTAAACACACGGTTAATGCTGTGCCGCATGTCGAAGCCTAGCAATGCTGTTGCTAACGACATCATTGAAGCTAACTTAGTTACGGGACCTCGTCAGAGCTATGATAAAAACATTAGCGCTCCACCTACGCCAGCCCTCATCTGCTCATCAACACCCGTGCTCACCTGCGTTCCAGCGATCGACGGTGCGACAAAGGACTTCACCCGATCATCGATGCGGTCGGCGGCTAGCGTCGGATAGCGCGTCTGCTATCCAACTCAAAGTCCTCCTGGCTGTGTTGCTGCAGCCAGCCGCTAATACACCGATCCCACCTACAGCTTTCTTCTTTGCAGTCTTCATTGTTCATTAAACAAATTGCAAAAGATTCACCAACACAGATGTCCAGAATACTGTGGAATTTTGCGATGAAAACAGAGCTGTTTGTATTGAGATACAATGTGTCCGAATACTTCCGCTTCAACCATCGACGTCACGCGCATACGTCATCATACATAGACGTTTTCAACCGGAAGTTTCCCGGGAAATTTAAAATTGCACTTTATAAATTAACCCGGCCGTATTGGCATGTGTTGCAATGTTAAGATTTCATCATTGATATATAAACAGACTGTGTGGTCGGTAGTAGTGGCTTTCAGTAGGCCTTTAAGGCACAGTTTGTCTTATAAATTACATCACAATGTACACAGTGTACACCAATTTTAGTCGTTTTTGGGAACTCTGCGTGAAAAAAAACAAAGCAAACCTTCCTGACACACATGGGTTTCATAGTGTAGTAGTTATCACGTCTGCTTTACACGCAGAAGGTCCTGGGTTCGATTCCCAGTGGAACCATGTCTATCACAAGCAAACAATGGCGTTGCTAAAGGTCAACATTTTGCTAACACTTATTTTGCAAAATATACCATTACCACATCACTAGTGCAGTATTTACTTAGTTCCAAAGGTACTTTTCAAAAATATTTCGGTGAACAAGCAGTTGCAAGTCTTTCGTCACACTGCCAACTAGTGGCAACAACACAGCTGGCTTTTCTGAAACACATGGGCATACTTGCCAACCCTCCCGTTTCTAGCGGGAGAATCCCGGTATTCAGCGCCTCTCCCGACAACCTCCCGGCAGAGATTTTCTCCCGACAAACTCCCGGTATTCAGCCGGAGCTGAAGGCCACGCCCCCTCCAGCTCAATGCGGACCTGAGACTGAGTGGGGACAGCCTGTTCTCACGTCCGCTTTCCCACAATATAAACAGCTTGCCTGCCCAATGACGTCATAACATCTAGGGCTTTTAGAGAGTAGAGTGCACAACTGCGCACACAACAAGGAGACCACAACAATCAATCAAACGAAGCAGAAGAACGAGGAAATTACAGACATGGCGACGCCGTCGACGAGCAAGATGAAGAAATACGCTTGCAAGTTCCAAAACGAATGGAAACAATAATTTCAGTTCATCCAGGACAGTTTGAAGGGGAAGGGGTATGTATGTTGCCTGTAAATTTTGTAGTACAGACTTCTCCATTGAACACAGTGGCCGAAATGATATACTCATCATGAACGGAGAAGTTAAACAGGACAATACTGCCATCTAATGGACAGCCACCGGAACACTGAAATTCAAGTATTTTTTTTCTTTTCTATGTAAATAAAATAAATATATATATATATATAAATATAGCTAGAATTCACTGAAAGTCAAGTATTTCATATATATATATATATATATATATATATATATATATATATATATATATATATATATATATATATATATATATGAAATATATATGAAATACTCGAGTTGGTGAATTCTAGCTGTAAATAACTACGTCCCCAACCACGCCCCCCGCCCTCTAAACCATAAACAATGGAATTTATCAACTGGCCTCTCAACAAATTGGTTAAGAGGAACCTGCCTGTCTTGGCGGAACGGTTGCTGCTGGACACGCGACGGACTCTTGGGAGAAGAGGAGTGCTGCGTACCTGGCGACCCTGTCAGTCGATGACGTTGATGATATCTACCTATTTGGAACATGATAACAGGACATCTGCTGATTGGATTTCTCTGGCGTATCGACACATTGGAAGACGCTGACAGCCGTTCGAAGTACCCTAAAGCTGCCACAAATTACGAGAGAATGCGAGCAAAACACTGAGGCCTTTGTGACTTTCGACTATATTGCAATCTTTGGCAACATCTTGGTCCTGGGTTCAATTCCCAGTGGGAACCATGACTATCCCAAACAAAACATAGCATTGCTAAAGATAAGTATTTTGCTAACACTTATCCTATAAAATATATAATTACCACAATGCTAGTGCAGTATTTACTTAAACTCACTAATACACAAAAGTACTTTTGAAAAATATTTACACAAACACACAGTTGCAAGTCTTTCTTCACACTGCCAACTAGTGGCCTGGCATGCATATTACACCACTTTCACCTGTTTTATGGAAACTATGCACAAACGAAAACATGGTTGCCCTTTCTGACACACGTGGGTTCCATAGTGTAGTAGTTATCACGTCTGCTTAACACGCAGAAGGTCCTGGGTTCGATTCCCAGTGGAACCATGTCTATCACAAGCAAAACAAGTGCAGTGTTGCTAACATTTAACCTTTTGCTAACTCTTGTTACGCAAAATATTTCCAACAGAGCGTAATGACAGTAGTTTTTTTTGATAATTTCTATATTTATATTTCAGAAAAAAAAATCTTTATTTTTTACACAAGCCCCGGTTTCCCTCTGAGCTTGGGGACCCGATACAACATCCTCACTTTCCGCTCAACTATGATGCCACTGCATGTTTGTAGCTCTTATTTACATCGCCAACTAGTGGCCTGGCATGCACATTACACCACTTTTAGTTGTTTTTATAAAACTCTGTGTAAAAGAAAGCACAGAAAACCTTCCTGACATACTTGGGCTCCATAGTGTAGTAGTTATCACGTCTGCTTTACAGGCAAACGGTCCTGGGTTTGATTCCCAGTGGAACCATGTACTTTACTCTTACACAACCAAAACAGTTGTATGTTTACTTAAAATTGTTGTATCAACAGCGACAAAGATGCTTGACAAGCCTTAAAAGAAAAACTGTTGGCATGCATTCTTGTCAATCCTTTACATCACCAACTAGTGGCCTGGCATGCATATTACACCACTTTCAGTCATTTTGAGACTCTGACACAAACACGAACACAGTAAAGCTTCCTGCCACACATGGGTTCCATAGTGTAGTAGTTATCACGTCTGCTTTACACGCAGAAGGTCCTGGGTTCAATTCCCAGTGGAACAATGTCTACCACAAAGTTAGAAACAAAGGTGTTACTATCTTTTTTTAACACCGGGAGATACTTATCACCCAAAAGTTGCACTCATAATGACAAAATCATAATCATGTTTTATTATGATTATGATGACGTGAATAAAATAATCTCTGCTTTACACTCTGTAGTAAATGAAAGCTCAACAGATTTATAATCATGTTTTAGTGAATATTTACAGGTTATATGACTATATGGAATCATATTTTGGCCATCTTATATATATATATATATATATATATATATATATATATATATATAGTCATGGTTTCACTGGGATTCAAACCCAGGACCTTCTGCCTGTAAAGCAGACGTGATAACTACTACACTATGGAACCCATGTGTGTTAGGAAGGGTTTACCGTTTTTGCGTTTGTGCAGAGTGAATTAATTGTGTATGTACAAGTCTCAAAATAACCAAAAGTGGTGTAATATGCATGCCAGGCCACTAGTTGGCGATGTAAAAAAAGAAGCTACACGCATGCATGTCAACTGCTTTTTCTCTTAACTCTTGTCAAGTGTCTTTGTCGCTGTTAATACAAACATTTTAAGTAAAAATACTACTGTTTTGGTTGTGTAAGAGTAAAGTAATGAAAAGTACATGGTTCCACTGGGAATCGAACCCAGGACCTTCTGCGTGTAAAGCAGACATGATAACTACTACACTGTTGAACCTTTAGATATGTCATATTTAATGTGACAACATGTCAACATACCTACATGTAGTTAGAGCCGAGTTCAAACTAGGAATGTTTAACTACTTTAAGTTCTCAGAACAACTGAAAATGGTGTAATGTGCATGTCAGGCCACTGGTTGGCAGTATGAATAAAAATTTCCAAATGCTTGTTCACCGAAATACAAATATAAAATACACATATTTTTCAAAAACACTTTTGTGTTTTTGTGAGTTTAAAGTTGGAACTAAGTCAATACTGCATTAGTGGTGTGATAATGGTATAATTTGCACGACAAGTGTTAACAAAACTGCAGTTGCTTTGGCTGTGATAGACATGGTTCGACTGGGAATCGAACCCAGGTACTTCTGCATGTCAGGCAGATGTGATAACTACTACACTACGGAACCTATGTGTTTCAGAAACTACAAGCGTGTTTTCGTTTGCGCAGTGTTTCTAAAAAAACCAACTGAAAATAGTGTAATGTGCATGCCAAAGACTTGCAACTGCTTGTACACCTAAAAAATTTTCAAAAGCACTTTTGTGTATTCATGAGTTTAAAATTAAACCTAAGTAAATACTGCACTAGCATTGTTTTAATGATATATTTTGTCTATCAAAATTTTTTATAATCTACATATTCAAATTACAGAACCCCTCCCCCAAGTATGACGTTGTGCATGCCTGCAGCCTTTCTTCGTCAACTAGTGGCCTGGCATGCACATTACACCACTTTCAGTTGTTTTACGAAACTCTGTGAAAAAAAAAACACAGTAGAGCGTCCTGACACACATGGGTTCCATAGTGTAGTGGTTATCACGTCTGTTTAACACGCAGAAGGTCCTGGGTTCGATTCCCAGTGGAACCATGTCTATCACAAAGTTAGAAACAGAGGTGTTACTAGTTTTTAAACACAGGGGGTTGCTTATCCCCCAAAAGTTGCACTAATAATGATAAAATAATAATTGTGTTTTATTATGATTCGTATTACTCTACATGAATCAGATAATTTCTACTTTACACTCTGTAGTAAATGAAAACTTTATAGATTTCTAATTATATTTAAGTGAATAATGACAGGTTATATGATTATTTAAAATCATATTTTGGCCACTTTATATTGAATTTGTTAAAAAACAAAAACAAAAAAACTTTCTTTAAAAAAATATTTAGGGAGGTTAATTTAGATAAGTTGTAGATATGTTAATCCCATCTGTAAAAAAATAAATAATAATAATTAAGGTTTTTACATACTGTATGTTTTAAAAAATTGCTAAGAATTAGAACCAAGTTCAAACTAGGAAAAGTTAAAGTTAAAGTGCCAATGATTGTCACACACACACTAGGTGTGGCGAAATCATTCTCTACATTTGACCCAACACCCTTGTTTAACTACTTTGAGTTCCCAAAACAACTGAAAATTGTGTTATATACATGCCAGGCCACTAGTTGGTGATGTGTGACTTAAAGATTTGTGTCATGTACCCTTTGGGTTGTGTTTGTGAAAAATACTGTTTTACATTGTAAATATTTCACTGTGTTTTTATTCATGTACCGATACCAAAAGTGACAAGAAACACCATCATATGCATGACAGGCCACCAGCTTGCCACTTTATATACAGTATATATATAGTCATGGTTCCACTGGGAGTCGAACCCAGGACCTTCTGCGTGTGAAGCAGACGTGATAACTACTACACTATGGAACCCATGTGTGTCGTGAAGATCTACCGTGTTTGCGTTTGTGCAGAGTGGATAAATTGTGTATGTAGAAGTCTCAAAATAACCAAAAATGGTGTAATATACATGCCAGGCCACTAGTTGGCGATGTGAAGGAATGACAGCCATGCATGCCAATTACTTTTTCTCTTAAGGCTTGCCAAGCGTCTTTGTTAATACAACAATTTGAAGTAAACATTCTACTGTTTTGGTTGTGTGAGAGTAAAGTAGTGAAAAGTACATGGTTCCACTGGGAATCGAACCCAGGACCTTCTGCGTGTAAAGCAGACATGATAACTACTACACTATGGAACCTATAGATTTGCAATATATAATGTGACAACATGTCAACATACCTGAATATAGTTAGAACAAAGTTCAAATTAGGAATGTTTAAGTTCTTTGCGTTCCCAAAACAACTGAAAATGTTAAAATGTGTATGCCAGGCCACTAGTTGGCGATGTGAAGGAAGATTTGCAAATGCTTGTTCACCGAAATATAAATATAACATACACATATTTTTCAAAAATACTTTTGTGTTTTGTGAGTACTGTAAATACTGCACCAGTGGCATGATAATGGTATAATTAGTGCAACAAGTGTTTGGTTTTGGTTGTGATAGACATGGTTCCACTGGGAATCGAACCCAGGACCTTCTGCGTGTAAAGCAGACGTGATAACTACTACACTATGGAACCTACTTGTGGCCTGAACTACAACCGTGCTTTCGTTTGCGCAGTGTTTCTAAAATAACCCAACTGAAAATGGTGTAATGTGCATGCCAGGCCATTAGTTGGCAGTGTGAAGAAAGACTTGCAAATGCTTGTTCACCTAAATATTTTTCAAAAGCACTTTTGTGTATCCGTGAGTTTAAAATTGGACCCAAGTAAATACTGCACTAGCATTGTTTTAATGACATATTTTGTCTATCAATATATTTTTTTTAATTTACGTATTTAAATTACATAAAAAAACCGGAAAAATCTCAACTATGACACCACTGTGCATCCCTGTAGTCTTTCTTTACATCGCCAAATAGTGGCCTGGCATGCACATTTGACCATTTTCAGTTGTTTTACAAAAGAAAACACAGTAAACCTTCCTGACTCACATGGGTTCCATAGTGTAGTAGTTATCATGGCTGCTTTACATGCAGAAGGTCCTGGGTTTGATTCCCAGTGGAACCATGTCTATCACAAACAAAATAATGATGTTGCTGAATATAAAGATTTTGCTAACACATATCCTATAAAATATACCATTACCACACCATATATTACACCATTTTCAGCTGTTTGGGGAACTCAAAGTAGTCAAACATTCCTCGTAAGAACTTGGTTGTAATTGTATGCCAATTTTTAAGACATATGTAAAAACCTTAATTAGATGTATGACAAACATATCTAGAACTTATTTAGATGATTTCCCCGAAATATTTTATTTTTTCATTTCTTACAAAAAGGTGCAAACAAATTCCATATAAAGTGGCCAGTATATGATTTTAAATAATCATATAACCTGTCATTATTCACTTAAATATGATTATAAATCTGTAGAGTTTTCATTTACTACAGAGTGTAAAATATAGATGATCTGATTCATGTAGATAAATACAAATCATAATAAAACATAATAATGAATTATGGCTATATAATTATTAGTGCATTTAACATTGTTTTATTTATATTCACATATGTTTACATCTTGTCTTATTATATGTGATACATCCATATGTTCCATAATGTAGTAGTTATACTTTAAGGCACAGTTTGTCTTATAACTTACATCACTATGTACACAGTGTACACCAATTTTAGTCGTTTTTGGGAACTCTGCGGTAAAAAAACTAAGGATACCTTCCGTAGTCACATGGGTTCCATAGTGTAGTAGTTATCACGTCTGCTTAACACGCAGAAGGTCCTGGGTTCGATTCCCAGTGGAATCATGTCTATCACAAAGGGGGTTGCTTATCCCACAAAAGTTGCACTAATAATAATATAATCATAATCATGTTTTATTATTAATATGATAACATAAATAAAATAATCTCTACTTTACACTCTGTAGTAAATGAAAACTCGACAGATTTATAATCATGTTTTATTGAATATTTACAGGTTATAGGAGTTTTTTTAAATCATTATTTTTGGCCTCTTTATATTGCATAGTCATGGTTCCACTGGGAATCTAACCTAGGACCTTCTGCGTGTAAAGAAGACATGATAACTACTACATTATGGAACCCATGTGAGTCAGGAAGGGTTTACTGTGTTTGCGTTTGTGCAGAGTGAATTAATTGTGTCGTAGAAGTCTCAAAACAACCAAAAGTGGTGTAATATGCATGCCAGGCCACTAGTTGGCGATGTAAAGGAATGACAAGCATGCATGTCAACTGCTTTTTCTCTTAAGGCTTGTCGAGTGTTTTTGTCGATGTTAATACAACAATTTTAAGTACAAATTATACTGTATTGGTTGTGGAAGAGTAAAGTACATGGTTCCACTGGGAATCGAATCCAGGACCTTCTGCGTGTAAAGCAGACGTGATAACTACTACACTATGGAACATATAGATATGTCATATATAATGTGACAACATGTCAACATACCTGCATATAGTTAGAACCAAGTTCAAACTAGGAATGTTTAAGTTCTTTGAGTTACCAAAACAACTAAAATGGTGTAATGTGTATGCCAGGCCACTAGTAGGTGATGGTGAGGAAGATTTGCAAATGATTGTTCACCTAAATATTTTTCAAAAGTACTTTTGTGTATTAGTGAGTTTAAAATTTGAAATAAGTAAATACTGCATTAGCGAAGTGGTAATGGTATATTTTGCGGGATAAGGGTTCGCAAAATTCCAATTATTTTGGACAGGTAGTAGTCGATCCACAGTGATTGTTGCGCCACACAATACCTCAATGCTAACCAGGGATAATTACACTTCGCTAAATGACAGTAGGATTGCTCATTTGCATCTCAGCAGTTGTTTTTCTCACTACAATAGGGCGATTCCCAGTGGAACCATGTCTATCACAAGCAAAACAAAGATAAACATTTTGCAATATTACAATTATTTCGCAAAATATACCATTACCACATCGCTACAGCAGTAGTTCCAATTGTAAACTCACTAATACACAAAAGTACTTTTGAAAAATATTTAGGTGAACAAGCCTTTGCCAACCAAGTGTTACAAGCTTATCCTGCCAGCTTATTACACCAAATGTAGTCGTTTTTGGGATATCTCTGTAAAAGAAAATACAGTAAACCCTTCATGACACACATGGGTTCATATTAACATGCAGAACGTCCTGGGTTCGATTCCAAGTGGATCCATGTCTATCACAAAGTTAGAACCTAGAGTGTTACTAGTTTTTAAACACAGGGGGTTGCTTATCCTCCAAAAGTTGCACTAATTATAAAATAATCATAATTGTGAATTGTATTACCCTACGTGAATCAGATAATTTCTACTTTACACTCTGTAGTAAATGAAAACTCGACAGGTTTATAATCCTATTTTAGTGAATAATGACAAGTTATATGATTATTCAAAATCATATTTTGGCCACTTTATATTGCATTAGTTGGCACTTTTTAGTTAAAAAACCACAGCAAAAAGTTTGTTTAAAAAAATACTTCGGGAGGTTTATATTGATATGTTATAGATATGTTAATCCCATCTCAAAAAATGAAAAACAAATTAAGGTTTTTACATATGTTTTAAAAAATTGCATAAAATTATAACCAAGCTCAAACTAGGAATGTTTAAATACTTTGAGTTCCCAAACAACTGAAAATGGTGTAATGTGCATGCCAGGCCACTGGTTGGTGATGTGAAGGAAGATTTGCAAATGCTTGTTCACCTAAATAGAAATATAACATACACATATTTTTCTAAAACTCTTTTGTGTTTTTGTGAGTTTAAAGTTGGAACTAATTAAATACTGCACTAGTGGTGTGATAATGGTATAATTTAGCAAAACTGCAATTGGTTTGGTTGTGATAGTCATGGTTCCACTGGGAATCGAACCCAGGACCTTCTGCGTGTTAAGCAGACGTGATAACTACTACACTATGGAACCCATGTGACTACGGAAGGCTTCCTTTGTTTTTTTTCACGCAGAGTTCCCAAAAACGACTAAAATTGGTGTACACAGGCCCCTAGTTGGCAGTGTGAAGAAAAACTTTCCACTGCTTGTTCACCTAAATCTTTTTCAAAAGTACTTTTGTGTATTATGCAGTTTAGACATGGAACTCAGTGAAAACTGTATTAGCATTGGGGAAATTGCATATGTTTAGGATAAGTGTTAGCAAAATCTTGATCTATTATGATTGTTTTGCTTGCAATAGACATGGTTCCACTGGGAATCGAACCCAGGACCTTCTGCATGTAAAGCAGACGTGATAACTACTACACTATGGAACCCATGTTTTGCATTGGTTGATTTTGATTGAGACTTTTATTAGTAAATTGCACAGTACAGTACATATTCCGTACAATTGACCACTAAATGGTAGCAACCGAATAAGTTTTTCAACTTGTTTAAGTCGGGGTCCACGTTAATCAATTCATGGCAGGAAGGCTGACTGTGGTTTTTTTTACACAGAGTTATGTAAAACAACTGAAAGTGGTGTCATGTGCATGCCAGGTCACTCGTTGGCGATGTAAATAAGGCCTACAGGCATAAGGGAGAAGGGGAAAACTAATTTTGTGTAAAGTAAAACAATATATATACACTACCGTTCAAAAGTTTGGGGTCACCCAAACAATTTTGTGGAATAGCCTTCATTTCTAAGAACAAGAATAGACTGTCGAGTTTCAGATGAAAGTTCTCTTTTTCTGGCCATTTTGAGCGTTTAATTGACCCCACAAATGTGATGCTCCAGAAACTCAATCTGCTCAAAGGAAGGTCAGTTTTGTAGCTTGTGTAACGAGCTAAACTGTTTTCAGATGTGTGAATATGATTGCACAAGGGTTTTCTAATCATCAATTAGCCTTCTGAGCCAATGAGCAAACACATTGTACCATTAGAACACTGGAGTTGCTGGAAATGGGCCTCTATACACCTATGTAGATATTGCACCAAACACCAGACATTTGCAGCTAGAATAGTCATTTACCACATTAGCAATGTATAGAGTGTATTTCTTTAAAGTTAAGACTAGTTTCAAGTTATCTTCATTGAAAAGTACAGTGCTTTTCCTTCAAAAATAAGGACATTTCAATGTGACCCCAAACTTTTGAACGGTAGTGTATATATTTCGAATATATAAGTTATCAAAAAAAATCATAAATGTTAAGATAAGTTGTGAATGTTCAATAATAAGGTTGCTTGTTTTAAATTAAGAATCTTTAAGACTGCCTACACCCCATTATCAAAAATGGTTCGTTGCAGATTGATAAAAACAAACCTAGCATGGAACACTTCACTCAACACAGACGTCATAACCTCATCAAAGTTCCCCTTTAAGCATTCACTGCAAAACCTCTTCTTAAAAAAGTAAATTATTTAGCTTGCGACATTCATGGTTCCACTGGGAATCGAACCCAGGACCTTCTGCGTGTTAAGCAGACGTGATAACTACTACACTATGGAACCTTTAGATATGTCATACATAATGTGTATATCAATATATATCAATACAGTCTGCAAGGGATACAGTCCGTAAGCACACATGATCGTGCGTGCTGCTGCTCCACTAATAGTACTAACCTTTAACAGTTAATTTTACTCATTTTCATTAATTACTAGTTTCTATGTAACTGTTTTTATATTGTTTTACTTTCTTTTTTATTGAAGACATTTTTATTTATTTATTTATCTTACGTTTGTATTTTATTTTATTATTTAAAAAAAAAAAGGACCTTATCTTCACCATACCTGGTTGTCCAAATTAGGCATAATAATGTGTTAATTCCACGACTGTATATATCGGTATCGGTTGATATCGGTAATTAAGATTTGGACAATATCGGATATTGGCAAAAAGCCATTATCGGACATCCCTAATGCTAACCTTTCGAGCCAATTTCTCCGCTGTACGCCTCAGACTCATATGACTTGGTATGTGACGCATGCTAACCGTTAGCATGCTGACTTTACTTTTAGTGACCCACCAGTCTGTTCCTGTTCTGCCTACCCCTGCAACTGTATATTGTAAGTCTGCTCTTGTACTGAAAACTCATGTTCTTGTCCTTTTTAAGTGCGATGACAACAAAGTTCATAATATTCTATATTTAGGTTGAACTTTTCCAGTTTTAAAAAAATTAAATACCGTATTTTTCGGACTTTAAGTTGCAGTTTTTTTCATAGTTTGGCCGGGGGTGCGACTTATACTCAGGAGCGACTTATGTGTGAAATTATTAACACAATACCGTAAAATATCAAATATTATTTAGCTCATTCACGTAAGAGACTAGACGTATAAGATTTCATGGGATTTAGCGATAAGGAGTGACAGATTGTTTGGTAAACGTATAGCATGTTCTATATGTTATAGTTATTTGAATGACTCTTACCATAATATGTTACGTTAACATACCAGGCACGTTCTCAGTTGGTTATTTATGCATCATATAACGTACACTTATTCAGCCTGTTGTTCACTATTCTTTATTTATTTTAAATTGCCTTTCAAATGTCTATTCTTGGTGTTGGCTTTTATCAAATACATTTCCCCAAAAAATGCGACTTATACTCCAGTGCGACTTATATATGTTTTTTTCCTTCTTTATTATGCATTTTTGGCCGGTGCGACTTATTCTGCGGAGCGACTTATACTCTGAAAAATACGGTACCTGTCTTATAAGCCGGTTTGTTCCACACGTTGTGGTTTCTATTTCTATACATATCAAGCTAGTTTGCTGTTTTACATGCAAAAGGTCCGTGGGTTCAATTCCCAGTGGAGCCATACAGTTTTTCATGAGTTCACGTGGCATGATTAATAATACAGGTAGCCCATAGCTGCGATATTAGCCTTGCATTAGCATCCAGGCTTGATTAATGCTACCTGGAAGACGCATTAGCGTCATTATCGGTGATGGAACCGCGCTGCATCCGATTGACGGGTATTTTCGATGTTTTCACCGTCACGTCGAGCCACAAAAGGTCACCACAGCCTTGATGTGCGCAATTCCCGGAGTCCACTCTCTGCACGCCACAAACAAGCTTCGCATTAGTTGTTAATGCTAAGTGCTACTTTTAGCCCTCACACAACGGCCCATAAACAACGCAAAGGCCTTAAAAGCCATAAAGTGTCCGCTCGCCGCTCTCCGTGATTAAATTTGATTATTTCCTCGCTTTTCAGTCGTTAAAAAGGTGCACATTTATGGCGGCGAGGATACACACTCCCACCTATACGTGCCGCTAAATGTTTGCTAATGCGCTCGTTAAAACAGGGACCGTGTGCACATTTGGCTTCTTCGCTATGGCGACAAGGTGGCCTGCAGCGCGCCATACGGCGTCCGAAGCGAGGGAAGATAGAACGCCGCGGTATTCCCTGGGGATTTAACTGCCGTTTGTCTCATTCGGGCCGCATCCGGACCTTCGCCGAGGCGCCGGTCCTGCCGCACCTGTTCAGCGGCAGCCCTGCAGCTGAGCGAGCTAATGAGGGATGGCGCGCCGCACGCCGGGCTGTGGGGGAGCAGCTCGTTAGCGTGGACCTCTGCCAGGGAGGACTGTCACCCGCTTTTTGTCGCCGCCTAATTGGATGTTCCTGTCAACGTGCTTGCCGCCATCGGGAAGTATCCCGCCCGACTCACTTTCGCCAGCGCTGCCATTTTGGATCGTGCTTAGCTACGTCTGACGGAGGGGGGGGGGGGGGGGTGTCCTCCATAGCTGCACACAGAGGCTGCCACATTATCCAAGCAACAGGTGGCGCCATAAGCACTGAGTGGCCCTACACGTCATTTCATGGTGGCCCTCTACATCACTTTAATGTGGCCCACCACTGCATTTTAATCTGGCCCTCCACATCGTTTTAAAGTGTCCCACCACATCATTTAACATGGTCCGCCACGTCATTTTAATGTAACCCACCACATCATTTTAAAATGGCCCTATATGTCATTTTAAAGTGGCCCCTCCACATCATTTTAAAGTGATCCACCACATAATTTTAATGTATCCCTCTACTTCGTTTAATTGTAGCCCTCCATGTTATTTAAAGGCAGCCCTTTACATCATTTTAATGTGGCCCTCCATGTCATTTTAATGTGGACAACAGCATCATTTTAATGTGGTCCTACACGCCATATTAAAGTGTCCCTCCACATCTTTTTAAATTCTCCCTCCATGCCATTTTAAGTGGCCCTAAACGCCATTTCATGGTGGCTCTCTACATCACTTTATTGTGGCCCACCACTGCATTTTAATGTGGCCCTCCACATCGCTTTGAAGTGGCCCACCACACGATTTAACATGGTCCGCCCAGTCATTTTAATGTAACCCACCACATTATTTTAAAGTGGCCCTTTACATCATTTTAAAGTGTCCCTCCACATCTTTTTAAAATGGCCCTCCATGCCATTTTACGTGGCCCTACACATCATTTCATTGTGGCCCTCCAAATCACTTTATTGTGGCCCACCACTGCCTTTTTAAATGGCCCTGCTTGTCATTTTAATGTGACCCTCCACATCTTTTTAAAATGGCCCTCCATGCCATTTTACGTGGCCCTACACATCATTTCATTGTGACCCTCCACATCACTTTATTGTGGCCCACCACTGCCTTTTTAAATGGCCCTCCTTGTCATTTTAATGTGACCCTCCACATCGTTTTAAAGTGTCCCACCACATCATTTAACATGGTCCGCCACGTCATTTTAATGTTACCCACCACATCATTTTAAAATGGCCCTATATGTCATTTTAAAGTGGCCCCTCCACATCATTTTAAAGTGATCCACCACATAATTTTAATGTATCCCTCTACGTCGTTTAAATGTAGCCCTCCAAGTTATTTAAAAGCAGCCCTTTACATCATTTTAAATTGGCCCTCCATGTCATTTTAATGTGGACAACAGCATCATTTTAATGTGGTCCTACACGCCATATTAAAGTGTCCCTCCACATCTTTTTAAATTCTCCCTCCATGCCATTTTAAGTGGCCCTAAACGCCATTTCATGGTGGCTCTCTATGTCACTTTATTGTGGCCCACCACTGCATTTTAATGTGGCCCTCCACATCGCTTTGAAGTGGCCCACCACACGATTTAACATGGTCCACCCAGTCATTTTAATGTAACCCACCACATTATTTTAAAGTGGCCCTATACATCATTTTAAAGTGTCCCTCCACATCCTTTTAAAATGGCCCTCCATGCCATTTTACGTGGCCCTACACATCATTTCATTGTGGCCCTCCACATCACTTTATGGTGGCCCACCACTGCCTTTTTAAATGGCCCTCCTTGTCTTTTTAATGTGACCCTCCACATCTTTTTAAAATGGCCCTCCATGCCATTTTACATGACCCTACACATCATTTCATTGTGGCCCTCCACATCACTTTATTGTGGCCCACCACTGCCTTTTTAAATGGCCCTCCTTGTCATTTTAAAGTGTCACTCCACATCTTTTTAAATTGGCCCTCCATGCCATTTTACGTGGCCCGACACATCACTTTATCGTGGCCCACCACTGCCTTTTTAAATGGCCCTCCTTGTCATTTTAATGTGACCCTCCACATCGTTTTAAAGTGACCCACCACATCATTTAACATGGTCTGCCACATCATTTTAACGTAACCCACCATGTCATTTTAAAGTGGACCTATACATCATTTTAAAGTGTCACTCCACATCTTTTTAAATTGGCCCTCCATGCCATTTTACGTGGCCCGACACATCATTTCATTGTGGCCCTCCACATCACTTTATTGTGGCCCACCACTGCCTTTTTAAATGACCCTCCTTGTCATTTTAATGTGACCCTCCACATCGTTTTAAAGTGACCCATCACATCATTTAACATGGTCCGCCACGTCATTTTAATGTAACCCACCATGTCATTTTAAAGTGGCCCTATACATCATTTTAAAGTGTCACTCCACATCTTTTTAAAATGGCCCTCCATGCCATTTTACGTGGCCCTACACATCATTTCATTGTGGCCCTCCACATCACTTTATTGTGGCCCACCACTGCCTTTTTAAATGGCCCTCCTTGTCATTTTAATGTGACCCTCCACATCCTTTTAAATTGACCCACCACATCATTTAACATGGTCCGCCACATCATTTTAATGTAACCCACCATGTCATTTTAAAGGGGCCCTATATATAATTTTAAAGTGGCCCCTCCACATCATTTTAAAGTAGTCCACCACAACATTTAATGTGGCCCTACACACAATTTTAACGTAGCCCTCTACATCATTTTAAAGTGGCCCACCACATCATTTACGTCGCCTGCAAAGGATGGATGGAAGTCTTGAAATGCCTAAATGTATTTCTTCTTTCACTTTTGACAGAAACATGAAGAACATGTCATCACATATTTTCTATGCTTTATTTTTTGTTTTCTTTATTTGGCAATGAAAAATAAACATAAATATCTGCTTGTCATCTTGACATGTCATTTTAAAACAAGTTATCCATCAATCTGTGAAAAATATAATAGTCAAAAATTCAAAACCCAAAACCAGTGAAGTTGGCACGTTGTGTAAATGGTAAATAAAAACAGAATATAATGATTTGCGAATACTTTTCAACTTATATTCAATTGAATAGACTACAAAGACAAGATATTTAATGTTCAAACTGAGAAACTTCTTTCTTTTTTTGCAAATAATCAATCAATAACTTAGAATTTAATGGCAGCAACACATTGCAAAAAAGTTGGCACAGGGACATGTTCACCACTGTGTTACATGGCCTTTCCTTTTAACAACACTCAGTAAACGTTTGGGAACTGAGGAGACACATTTTTGAAGCTTTTCAGGTGGAATTCTTTCCCATTCTTGCTTGATGTACATCTTAAGTTGTTCAACAGTTTGAGGTCTCCCTTGTGGTATTTTAGGCTTCATAATGCGCCACACATTTTCAATGGGAGACAGGTCTGGACTACAGGCAGGCCAGTCTAGTACCCGCACTCTTTTACTATGAAGCCACACTGTTGTAACACATGGATTGGCATCGTCTTGCTGAAATAAGCAGGGGCGTCCATGAAAAAGACATTGCTTGGATGGCAACATATGTTGCTCCAAAACCTGTATGTACCTTTTCAGCATTAATGGTGCCTTCACAGATGTGTAAGTTACCCATGCCTTAGGCACTAATACACCCCCATACCATCACACATGCTGGCTTTTCAATTTTGCGCCTATAACAGTCCGGATTGTTCTTTTCCTCTTTATTCCGGGAGACATGACGTCCACAGTTTCCAAAAACAATTTGAAATGTGGACTCGTCAGACCACTTTGCATCAGTCCATCTTAGATGAGCTCAGGCCCAGCGAAGCCGGCGGTGTTTCTGGGTGTTGTTGATAAACGGTTTTCGCTTTGCATAGTAGAGTTTTAACTTGCACTTACAGATGTAGCGACCAACTGTAGTTACTGACAGTGGTTTTCTGAAGTGTTCCTGAGCCCATGTGGTGATATCCTTTACACACTGATGTCACTTTTCGATGCAGTACCGCCTGAGGGATCCAAGGTCACGGGCATTCAATGTTACGTGCAGTGATTTCTCCAGATTCTCTGAACCTTTTGATGATATTATGGAGCGTAGATGGTGAAATCCCAAAATTCCTTGCAATAGCTGGTTGAGAAATGTTGTTCTTAAACTGTTGGACAATTTGCTCAGGCATTTGTTCACAAGGTGGTGACCCTCGCCCCATCCTTGTTTGTGAATGACTGAGCATTTCATGGAAGCTGCTTTTATACCCAATCATGGCACCCACCTGTTCCCAATTAGCCTGTTGACCTGTTTGATGAGCATTCTGCAACTTTCTCAGTCTTTTTTGCCACTTTTTTGAAACATGTTGCAGGCAGCAAATACCAAATAAGCTAATATTTGCAAAAAAATAACAAAGTTTACCAGTTCGGACATATTCAATTCAATATAAGTTGAAAAGGATTTGCAAATCATTGTGTTCTGTTTTTATTTACGATTTACACAATGTGCCAACTTCACTGGTTTTGGGTTTTGTAGTTGCCTTTGCATATTGATATGTAGTCACTATTTCATGTGGCCCTAGAGTGCAATAACAACTATCGTGACACAGACATATTAATGGAACAATGAAATCATTGTTCCCACTCCACATCCAGGAAGGGGAAGGCTCCCAACATCTGCAGGACCTTCCTTCTTGCCCACATGTTGGTTAACATCTGGGGATGTTTTTGTAAGTTCATAAAAAAATGTTTTCATTTTGACTTATATAAAATGTCAATTGACGAATGTCAAGGCGCTTCATATTAATATTCCTAGCCCATTCCTGCTCCGTCACTGGTGAGAATATATTTGCAAATTGTTCCAAATGCCATGAGTGCATATTTACTGGAGTTTGAAACCCAGTCTTGGGATGTGTCAGGGAGGTTTTAATTATGTTAAATGTGTTGTTTTGCACATGCTACACTGCTAACATGTTAGCATGCTAACTTTTCGGGCCAATTTCTCAGCTCTACGCCTAAGTCATATAACTTGGTATGTGACACATGCTAACTGTTAGCATACTAACTTTTCAAGCCAATTTTTCAGCTGCACGCCTCAGTCATTAAAACTTGGTATGTGACATATGGTAACTGTTAGCATGCTAACGTTAACATGTTAACTTTTCGTGCCAATTTCTCAGCTGTAAACCTCGAGTCATATGACTTGGTATGTGACATATGCTAACTGTTAGCATGCTATTGTTAGCAGGCTAACTTTTCGAACCAATTTCTCAGCTGTACGCCTCAGAGTCATAACTTGGTATGTGACACGTGCTAATTGTTATCATGCTAACGTAATATGCTAATTTTTCGAGCCAATTTCTCAGCTGTACACCTCAGAGTCATATGACTTGGTATGTGACACATGCTAACCGCAAATATGCTAACTTTTCGAGCCAATTTCTCAGCTGTACGCCTCAGAGTCATATACGTTGGTAGGTGACGCATGCTACTCGTTAGCATGCTAACTTTTCAAGCCAATTTCTCAGCTGCATGCCTCAGTCATATAACTTGGTATGTGACACATGCTAACTGTTAGCATACTAACTTTTCAAGCCAATTTTTCAGCTGCACCCCTCAGTCATATAACTTGGTATGTGACACATGCTAACTGTTATCATGCTAACGTAACATGCTAATTTTTCAAGCCAATTTCTAAGCTGTACACCTCAGAGTCATATGACTTGGTATGTGACACATGCTAACCGCAAATATGCTAACTTTTCAAGCCAATTTCTCAGCTGTACACCTCAGAGTCATATGACTTGGTATGTGACACATGCTAACCGCAAATATGCTAACTTTTCGAGCCAATTTCTCAGCTGTACGCCTCAGAGTCATATACATTGGTAGGTGACGCATGCTACCCGTTAGCATGCTAACTTTTCAAGCCAATTTCTCAGCTGCATGCCTCAGTCATATAACTTGGTATGTGACACATGCTAACTGTTAGCATACTAACTTTTCAAGCCAATTTTTCAGCTGCACCCCTCAGTCATATAACTTGGTATGTGACACATGCTAACTGTTATCATGCTAACGTAACATGCTAATTTTTCGTGCCAATTCCTCAGCTGTAAACCTCGAGTCATATGACTTGGTATGTGACATATGTTAACTGTTAGCATGCTATTGTTAGCAGGCTATTTTTTCGAACCAATTTCTCAGCTGTACGCCTCAGAGTCATATGACTTGGTATGTGACACATGCTGACCGCAAATATGCTAACTTTTCGAGCCAATTTCTCAGCTGTACGCCTCAGAGTCATATACATTTGTAGGTGACGCATGCTACTCGTTAGCATGCTAACTTTTCAAGCCAATTTCTCAGCTGCATGCCTCAGTCATGTAACTTGGTATGTGACATATGCTAATTGTTAGCATGCTAACTTTTCTAGCCAATTTTTCAGCTGCACACCTCAGTCATAAAACTTGGTATATGACACATGCTAACTGTTAGCATGCTAACATAACATGCTAACTTTTCGAGCAAATTTCTCAGCTGTAAGCCTCGAGTCATATGACTTGGTATGTGACACATGCTAACTGTTATCATGCTAACGTAACACGCAAATTTTTCGAGCCAATTTCTCAGCTTTACGCCTCGGAGTCTTATGACTTGGTATGTGACACATGCTAACCGCTAATATGCTAACTTTTCCAGCCAATTTCTCAGCTGTATGCCTCAGAGTCATATAAATTGGTAGGTGACGCATGCTACCCGTTAGCATGCTAACTTTTCAAGCCAATTTCTCAGCTGCATGCCTCAGTCATATAACTTGGTATGTGACACATGCTAACTTTTAGCATGCTAACTTTTCAAGCCATTTTTAGGCTTTTCAAGTCATATAACTTGGTATGTGACACATGCTAACTGTTATCATGCTAACGTAACATGCTAATTTTTCAAGCCAATTTCTCAGCTGTACACCTCAGAGTCATATGACTTGGTATGTGACACATGCTAACTGCAAATATGCTAACTTTTCAAACCAATTTCTCAGCTGTACACCTCAGAGTCATATGACTTGGTATGTGACACATGCTGACCGCAAATATGCTAACTTTTCGAGCCAATTTCTCAGCTGTACGCCTCAGAGTCATATACATTTGTAGGTGACGCATGCTACTCGTTAGCATGCTAACTTTTCGAGCCAATTTCTCAGCTGTACGCCTCAGAGTCATATAACTTGGTATGTGACACATGCTAACTGTTAGCATGCTAACTTTTCTAGCCAATTTTTCAGCTGCACGCCTCAGTCATATAACTTGGTATGTGACACATGTTAACTGCTATCATGCTAAAGTAACGTAATTTTTCAAGCCAATTTCTCAGCTGTACACCTCAGAGTCATATGACTTGGTATGTGACACATGCTAACTGTTATCATGCTAACGTAACATGCTAATTTTTCAAGCCAATTTCTCAGCTGTACACCTCAGAGTCATATGACTTGGTATGTGACACATGCTAACTGCAAATATGCTAACTTTTCAAACCAATTTCTCAGCTGTACACCTCAGAGTCATATGACTTGGTATGTGACACATGCTAACCGCAAATATGCTAACTTTTCAAGCCAATTTCTCAGCTGTACGCCTCAGAGTCATATACATTTGTAGGTGACGCATGCTACTCGTTAGCATGCTAACTTTTCCAGCCAATTTCTCAGCTGTACGCCTTAGAGTCATATAACTTGGTATGTGACACATGCTAACTGTTAGCATGCTAACTTTTCTAGCCAATTTTTCAGCTGCACGCCTCAGTCATATAACTTCGTATGTGACGAAAGTCTATGAAATGTTGTCTGTTTTTACCGCCACACGTTTGCTCAGATGTCGATCAATAAGCACTGTGCTGATAAAATCAAGTTATTCCGTTAAAAAAATCAAGCAAAAAAATAGTTCCTACCTGTCCGTTATGGTGCAGGTGTCGAAGTGAAGATGGTTAAAGTTTCCCAGCATCCCTTGCTGCACGCGGCTGAGGTTGACGGGCTGGCCGTCGACGGAGATGAGCCGCATGCATCCTTGGAAGGACGGAGACGAGGACTGGCAGTCGGTCGCGGGACACCCTGGAACGAATGAGATTCAGGGGTTTTCAAGAGTGCTTTTTTTAAGGCGGGGGAGGCAGAAAAAGCTCCACAGACCTCCGAAGTGAAAAGTGCCTTTGGACTCCAGAGGCAACGCCGACACTTCGATCTGCGATGACGGCTCGCTGTCCAGCTTCAGACTGATGAGGAACCTCCTGGCCTCCAGACTGACGGAGTGCCACAATCCATCATTCACCGTGTAATCTGCAGCGAGACGCCGGAATGATTGACTTCCTGCCGGGGGGAGGGGGTGGGTAAAACCCGGGCTCACCTGGAGAGACCTCCGACTTGCGCCCGGAGGCGTGCAGGGTCAGGTGTAGGCGGCGCTTCCGGATGTGGAGCTGCACCCTCCGGGGGCCGAGCGGCACCGACAGCAGCAGTCCCTCGGGGTTCCACGTGCGGAACTGGAAGCGGGCGGAGAAGCCCGAGGAGGCCGCCCCCGCCCCCGCCCCCGCCGCCGCTGACGGGAGTGTCAGGAAGCTGCTGTTGGCGCTCAGGAAGCTGCACGCCACCAGCTGGGACTGCGAGCACGAGAAGGTCACGTTGCCCTACAACGTGACACAGGCTCCAATTGACGCCTTTCTTAGGACACTCCCATGCCAACAACCTTTGAGTGTGGAAATCACCTACGCACACTGAACACATCACTACCCCTCTCAAATATTACATACTGTACTACTAATACATATTACTACTTACTATATATACTACATTAGGACACATTTCTCCTCCAATGCCAACAACCTTTGAGTGTTGAAATCCCCTACGCACACTGAACGCAACACTACCCATCCCAAATACTACATACTGTACTACTAATACATATTACTAGTACACTTACTATATATATTACATTAGGACATGTGTCTCCTCCAATGCCAACGACCTTTGAGTGTGGAAATCACCTACGCACACTGAACGCATCATTAACCCTCCCAAATACTACATACTGTACTACTAATACATATTACTACTTACTATATATACTACATTAGGACACATGTCTCTTCCAATGCCAACAACCTTTGTGTGTGGATATCACCTACGCACACTGAACGCATCATTAACCCTCCTGAATACTACATACTGTACTACTATTACATATTACTACTTACTACGTATACTACATTAGGACACATATCTCCCCTCATGACAACAACTTTTGTGTGTTGAAATCACCTACACACACTGAACGCAACACTACCCCTCCCAAATGTTACATACTGTACTACTAGTACATATTACTAGTACACTTACTATATATACTACATTAAGACACGTGTCTCCTCTCATGACAACAACCTTTGTGTGTTGAAATCACCTACACACACTGAACGCATCATTACCCCTCCCAAATACTACATACTGTACTACTAATACATATTACTAGTACACTTACTATATATACTACATTAGGACGCGTGTCTCCTCACATGACAACAACCTTTGAGTGTTGAAATCACCTACGCACATTGAACGCATCACTACCCCTCCCAAATACTACATACTGTACTACTAATACATATTACTAGTACACTTACTATATATACTACATTAGGACATGTGTCTCCTCCAATGCCAACGACCTTTGAGTGTGGAAATCTCCTACGCACACTGAACGCATCATTAACCCTCCCAAATACTACATACTGTACTACTAATACATATTACTAGTACACTTACTATATATACTACATTAGGACGCGTGTCTCCTCACATGACAACAACCTTTGAGTGTTGAAATCACCTACGCACATTGAACGCATCACTACCCCTCCCAAATACTACATACTGTACTACTAATACATATTACTAGTACACTTACTATATATACTACATTAGGACATGTGTCTCCTCCAATGCCAACGACCTTTGAGTGTGGAAATCTCCTACGCACACTGAACGCATCATTAACCCTCCCAAATACTACATACTGTACTACTAATACATATTACTACTTACTATATATACTACATTAGGACACATGTCTCCTCCAATGCCAACAACCTTTGTGTGTGGATATCACCTACGCACACTGAACGCATCATTACCCCTCCCAAATACTACATACTGTACTACTATTACATATTACTACTTACTACGTATACTACATTAGGACACATATCTCCTGTCATGACAACAACTTTTGTGTGTTGAAATCACCTACACACACTGAACGCATCACTACCCCTCCCAAATGTTACATACTGTACTACTAGTACATATTACTAGCACACTTACTATATATACTACATTAAGACACGCGTCTCCTTACATGCCAACAACCTTTGAGTGTTGAAATCCCCTACGCACATTGAACGCATCACTAACCCTCCCAAATATTACATACTGTACTACTAATACATATTACTACTTACTATATATACTACATTAGGACACGTGTCTCCTTACATGCCAACAACCTTTGAGTGTTGAAATCCCCTACGCACACTGAACGCAACACTACCCCTCCCAAATACTACATACTGTACTACTAATACATATTACTAGTAACCTTACTATATATACTACATTAGGACACGTGTCTCCTCCCATGTCAACAACCTTTGAGTGTTAAAATCCCCTACGCACATTGAACGCATCACTCCCCCTCCCAAATACGACATACTGTACTACTAATACTATACTATTACACTGACTATTACATATTACTATCATATATTACTATTGCACTTACACTTACAGTATACCTACTATCACACTGACTATTACTTATTACTATTATATATTACTATTACAATTATACATACTATTACACTGACTATTACATATTACACTTACAATGATACCTACTATCACACTGACTATTACATATTACTATTACACTTACAGTAAACCTACTATTACACTGACTATTACTTATTACTATTATATATTACATTTGCGTGTCAACCGGCTCCATTAATTTGTCTCACGCAAGAAAAGCAGCCAAATGTTTCAAGTCACGCGTGTTTTAACGCTTGATGTTTAATGTCTAGCTAGCTTTTGCGTGCGAATGTTAGGGTGAAACCTGCCATCTTGCTAACATGGTCTCTGTGAAAGACGCTCTGCACAGACCTGCCTCTAACACCCCCGACACTCCCAGGAGGTGCTAATTGGAGACAAAAATCAATACCCTTCAAGGTGGGGCGAAAATATTGCGCAAATAATGTCAGGGCAAGGAGAAGGGCATCTCCAAAAGAGACACAAATATTGTTTACACAGGAACAAACACGCTAATTAGCTTAGCTTTGACTTGCACGAGCAGATTTGTTGTTTTAGACAGAGGAAACTGTGAGGCGCATACGCAAGGATTACGCGAAAACGACAAAAACCTTTTCCACAAAACTTTGGAGAGAGATGGCATCGAGGCCGAAGAGGGAGCCATCCAAATTTGGTGTATGTGTGAATAATTGTGCCGACACAGCAGGCTTTTTAACCATTTGATAGCACAATCAAAACGTCGCTGTCCGCCAATCAACCCGGAAGTAGCCGAGCTCGCTAACACCTTGGCCTGGGTGAAGGTCTGAGCTCTACAGACTGTTCAGGGCAGTCATTCTCAAACTGTGGTGCTGGGCTCCATCTAGTGGTACGCCAAAGAAGTCTGTAAATATGCACGGTATTTGGCAAGGGTGTCCAAACTACGGCCCACCGGCGTCAGGACTTGAATAAGGAATCTAGACCACGTGGTGCCTTTAACTAAATTTGAAATATCTGACAGTATATTTGGAGCAAGTTAGCCAACATCTTGCGGACAACTTGAGTAATTGAAGTTAATGCCCATGAATTGCACATTGAAATGTATAATTTTATATATGAGCCAATCCAAACAACCTTCCCCAATCATGGCGCAAATAAACCAACACAAAAAGTCTACACGCATGCTCACACATAACGCAACCTGCTCACTGAACGTTGTGGGTATTATAAAAATTAAAAAAATGTCCAAGCACGACACATAATTTAAAATTACACCCAAGGCATGGTGGGAGAAATGCACTCTCTCCACACTTATCCATGTTTGGCGCATTTTAACTGCTTGATTATTCTGATTGATTACAGAAGTAAACAAGGCAGGAGTCAAACTGTCACATACTCTTAATATCCAATTATATTAATTATATATCCATTATATTAATAAAATATGTAACCATATTGTATATAGGCTATATATGTATATACATATTATATTTTTTAATAGTTTTTTGATTTTTTTTAACCGATTAAGAATCTTTACAAGAATCGCGATTAAATCAAAAATTAGTAAGTGCCCCAAATTCGTCATGTTTGAAGTGTCAGGTAGGGTTGTCTGGAAACCAATATTTTAGTACATTTACAGTATAATGTATATTGATACTTTTCCAAATAAAGGAAACTATGAAAATTGTTTATTTTAACCGAAAATCTTACACTACATTAAACAGTCACAGTCAAAGAACAATTTTACAAGGTTAAAATATAAATTAAAAGGCATTAAACACATTGGGCTCTTCTTGTTGCATTAAAAGAACAATTTTCAATTTTCCATATTACATGTTGTCAGCCATAATCAAGGATTAGATTAGAATGTAATAAAAAGCTTTATTTGTATTACAGTGTTTCCCATAATCTGCCAAGATACCTGTGGCGGTGGGGGCGTGGCTATGGGCGTGGTCACCATGACATGTTCGAGTAATTTGGATAATTTACTACAATGATATGATTTTCTCTAAAAAGGCTCAAAAAATGTATACTTACTAATTAATAATAACAGTTTTGTTTTAAATGGACATCCATCCATCCATCTATCCATTTTACAATATAATTACAGCACTTTATGTACATATTTATATACAGATTTGAACAATAAGTTATTCACTGAAATATATTTATTAATTGTGGTTCTTACAAAAAATATATCTTATAAAATATAAAAGCTAAAATGTCTCTTAAAGCTCTGCCCCTTTAATTAGTGCATACTAAATAATTTAACTTTAGCCTACTACTACAACCATATTATTTACCAGCAACATAAAGTGAAACAGAGGCAGAGGTGTCCTGCCACAGTCAGTAACAAATAAACAGAAAACAGTAGTGGTGGTAGACAGACACAGAGCTTTGAGTACCTTGAAGGTAGAAAAGCGCTATACAAGTATATCCCATTTATCATTTATTTATCATTCATCAAACATCTGATCCACTGAACAAAGAGCTCCAAAAATCTTGAACTTTAGACTGCCATCAGTTTTACTCCCTACACTTAACCATGTGTTTCCTACTGCCTGCAGACTTTGCACCCTTTGTTGTATACACATGTTGTGTTTCTAATATAAATACATTTAATAAAGTCAAATACAAATAAGGCAACAAGAGAAGTATCCTACACTTCTCTTTTGTAAAGTAAATCTGAACAGCCGATATGGGCATCTACATCAACTATATGATTTGCCTGAGAAGCTGGAGAGGGGAAAACATTTTTTTTTTTTAAATTACATTTTTTTTAAATTTATTTTTATTTGTGGCGGACGTAATTCTTTCGTGGCGGGCCGCCACAAATAAATGAATGTGTGGGAAACACTGCATTATATTAAATTATTCATGATTTATGGTTGCCACTCCTGGTCTGTGCTTTAAGAAAAATACAATTATTAATTAAGTACTAAAAAACAAAACTATGGATACATGTACATAGATAAGCCATCTAGCAGGTAAAGCATATTTATTAAAGACAAAACACAGATTGTAGGAATTTGTTACAAAATGTAGTCATTTCACTTGCATTAGTTGACTGCTAATTGGGCAGTTTTAACTGTGCTAATATTTGGCATCAAGCCAAGCAGCTGTGTGCGCGTCTACGTATCTACATGTTACGTATCTTCATGTTATGTATCTACATGTTATGTATCTACATGTTACGTATCTACATGTTATGTATCTACATGTTATGTATCTACATGTTAAGTATGTACATGGTATGTATCAACATGGTATCTATCTACATGTTATGTATCTACATGTTATGTATCTACAGGTTACGTATCTACAGGTTATGTATCTACAGGTTATGTATCTACAGGTTACGTATCTACAGGTTACGTATCTACAGGTTATGTATCTACATGTTATGTATCTACATGTTATGTATCTACATGTAACATATCTACATGTTATGTATCTACATGTTACGTACTTACAGGTTATGTATCTACTTGTTATGTATCTACATGTTACGTATCTACATGTTATGTATCTACATGTTACGTATCTACATGTTATGCATCTACATTTTATGCATCTACATGTTATGTATCTAAAAACGTTTGTATAACTTGGTATGTGACGCATTCTAACCGTTAGCATGCTAACTTTCCCAGCCAATTTCTCAGCTGTACGCCTCAGAATCATATATCTTAATAATAATAATAATAATAATGGATTAGATTTTATATCGCGCTTTTCTATTGTTAGGTACTCAAAGCTGGTATGTGATACATGCTAACTGTTAGCATGCTAATGTTTACATGCTAACTTTTCGAGCCAATTTCTCAGCTGTACGCATTGAGTCATATGACCTGGTATTAGGGATGTCCGATAATATCGGCCTGCCGATATTATCGGCCGATAAATGCGTTAAAATATAATATCGGAAATTATCGGTATCGTTTTTTTTATTATCGGTATCATTTTTTTATTTTTTTTATTTTTTTAATTAAATCAACATAAAAAACACAAGATACACTTACAATTAATGCACCAACCCAAAAAACCTCCCTCCTCATTCACACAAAAGGGTTGTTTCTTTCTGTTATTAATATTCTGGTTCCTACATTATATATTAATATATATCAATACAGTCTGCAAGGGATACAGTCCGTAAGCACACATGATTGTGCGTGCTGCTGGTCCACTAATAGTACTAACCTTTAACAGTTAATTTTACTCATTTTCATTAATTACTAGTTTCTATGTAACTGTTTTTATATTGTTTTACTTTCTTTTTTATTCAAGAAAATGTTTTTAATTTATTTATCTAATTTTATTTTATAATTTTTTTTAAAAAAGTACCTTATCTTCACCATACCTGGTTGTCCAAATTAGACATAATAATGTGTTAATTCCACGACTGTATATATCGGTTGATATCGGTATCGGTTGATATCGGTATCGGTAATTAAAGAGTTGGACAATATCGGAATATCGGATATCGGCAAAAAGCCATTATCGGACATCCCTACTTGGTATGTGACACATGCTAACTGTTAGCATGCTAACTTTTCGAGCCTTTCTCAGCTGTACGCCTCAGACTCATATGACTTGGTGTGACACATGCAAACTGTTATCATGCTAACGTTAACATGCTCACTTTTCGAGACAATTTCTCAGCTGTATGTCTCAGAGTCATATAACTTGGTATGTGACGCATTCTAACCCTTAGCATGCTAACTTTTCAAGCCAATTTCTCAGCTGCACCCCTCAGAATCATATAACTTGGTATGTGACACATGCTAACTGTTAACATGCTAATGTTAACATGCTAACTTTTCGAGACAATTTCTCAGCATTTGCAGACTACAAAAATGGGACCCATTACCTCCCTGCTTGGCACTCAGCATCAAGGGTTGGAATTGGGGGTTGAATCACCAAAAAGGATTCCCGGGCGCGGCACCGCTGCTGCTCACTGCTCCCCTCACCTCCCAGGGGGTGAACAAGGGGATGAGTCAAATGCCTTAACTTAACTCATTTTAGGCTGAATACTCCTGTGACTTTGAGTCCTTTTGTAGAAATCTGAGATGGAGTAATTTGACATGTGAATCATCACATTTAGAGTTAAAGAAAGACATGAATTGAAGTTTATTTTGAGCGTTTCGACGAGCAAATGTCACGGCCTGTGTGGAATGTTCCTTTATGTTGTGCCTGAGCATGCACCTCAAGTGCTGTCAAGGTCGTATAATAACCCAAAGGTCATACGAATGTCATAGAAGTAAAAATACCACACGAAAAACCAAAACACTTCATTTATGGCATCCCAACGCAAATGAGTTCAATTTCAAGTGAGGGTGAATTGTGCGGGGCGGTGTCTGTCCGTGACGCCCGGCGGTGGCGGAGTTATCGTGGCCCCCGCGGGGCAGCGAGGAGCAATCGGCGGCTCCTTGACTCGCAATGAGATTCTCCTCCATCAACCTGAGGGAGATTGTCCCATTGAAATTCCATTACAGCCTCCATCACGCCTCCCCGCTTTTGTTGTCCGTAAAGGACTTTCCGCGCTCCAATCAGACTTTAAAGGCCGGCGCCGCATCCAGCCGGAGGTTAGCGGGGGTCGCCGTCTGATTGTCGGAGCGAGGGGGGGGGGGGGACTCTCCAAATCGCTGCATCGCGTTGGAAATGATGGACGCTTTAAGGATTTCGCCATCCAATTTTCTGCTAAAAATGCCAAAATGTGACGATTGGACTTTTGTAACGAACCACCACAAGGCGCTCTCCCCTTAAAACCTCAGCAGCGAGCCCAATAAATGATTTGTTTTTCAGCGCCTCAAACAACAAATGCAGAAAAGCCCAACAATCGACTCAATAAATGTAGCCAAAAAAAGCTCCAAAGTCCAAAAAAAAACCCCATTCCTGGTTTGACGTCCAATGGGTTCTTGTTTGAAACACAGAAAACAAACGTACGGGAAATGTTGAAAGACGTAAGTACGACATTCCGAACAACTTGAACGTGGTCTTAATGGTAGTGAACCACCGTAAAATAAAACTACTCACTCTGCTAAAAAAAACAGCAAAAAATAAAACAGATTTTCGATTAAATTGCGATTTTCGATTCTTAATCGACTAAAAAAAATCAAACCTCGATTACTGTAAATTCCGGACTTTAAGCCGCCATTTTTTTCTTACACTTATTTATGGATATTTCTCTGATAACAGCCAACAACTTCTGTTTTGTTTGATCAGTCGTTTTACCGTTTTGAAACACTTAAGGTAAGTAAACAAACATTTACCGTATATTTCAGACTATAAGTCGCAGTTTTTTTCATAGTTTGGCCGGGGGTGCGACTTATACTCAGGAGCGACTTATGTGTGAAATTATTAACACTTACCGTAAAATATCAAATAATATTATTTAGCTCATTCACGTAAGAGACTAGACGTATAAGATTTCATGGGATTTAGCGATTAGGAGTGACAGATTGTTTGGTAAACGTATAGCATGTTCTATATGTTATAGTTATTTGAATGACTCTTACCATAATATGTTACATTAACATACCAGGCACGTTCTCAGTTGGTTATTTATGCCTCATATAACGTACACTTATTCAGCCTGTTGTTCACTATTCTTTATTTATTTTAAATTGCCTTTCAAATGTCTATTCTTGGTGTTGGGTTTTATCAAATAAATTTCCCCCCAAAATGTGACTTATACTCCATTGTGACTTATATATATATGTTTTTTTCCTTCTTTATTATGCATTTTCGGCCGGTGCGACTTATACTCCGGAGCGACTTATACTCCGAAAAATACGGTACAAAATATTTCCGTGTAAATATCTCCTTTCGCAACGTATATACACTATATTGCCAAAAGTATTTAGCCACCTGCCTTGACTCACATATGAACTTGAAGTGCCATTCCATTCCTAACCCACCTTTTGCAGCTATTACAGCTTCAACTCTTCTGGGAAGGCTGTCCACAAGGTTGCGGGTGTATTTATAGGAATTTTCCACCATTCTTCCAAAAGCGCAGTGGTGAGGTCACACACTGATGTTGGTCGAGAAGGCCTGGCTCTCAGTCTCCGTTCTAATTCATCCCAAATGTGTTCTATCGGGTTCAGGTCAGGACTCTGTGCAGGCCAGTCAAGTTCATCCCCACCAGACTCTGTCATCCATGTATTTATGGAACTTGTCATGTTGGAAGAGGAAGGGGCCCACTCCAAACTGTTCCAACAATGTCGGGAGCATGGAATTGTTCAAAATGTTTCGGTATCCTGGAGCATTCAAAGTTCCTTTCACTAGAACTAAGGGGCCAAGCCCAACTCCTGAAAAACAACCTCCACCAAATTTCGCACTCGGCACAATGCAGTCCGAAATGTAGCATTCTCCTGGCAACCTCCAAACCCAGACTGGTCCATCAGATTGCCAGATGGAAAAGCGTGATTCATCACACCAGAGAAGGCGTCTCCACTGCTCTAGAATCCAGTGGCGACGTGCTTTACACCACTGCATCCGATGCTTTGCATTGGACTTGGTGATGTATGGCTTAGATGCAGCTGCTCGGCCATGGAAACCCATTCCATTCCATGAAGCTCTCTGCGTACTGTACGTGGGCTAATTGGAAGGTCACATGAAGTTTGGAACTCTGCAGTAACTGACGTCGGCGACCTCTTTGCACTATGCGCTTCAGCATCCGCAGACCCCTCTCTGTCAGTTTACGAGGCCTACCACTTGGTGGCTGAGTTGCTGTTGTTCCCAAATTCTTCCATTTTCTTATAATAAAGCTTTGGAATATTTGGGAGCGAGGAAATTTCCTGACTGGATTTGTTGCACAGGTGGCATCCTATGACAGTTC
>NC_084740.1:68203782-68208782 GCF_033978785.1 Entelurus aequoreus
GCCTTAGTCTTCATGAATGTGAACATACAACAAAAGTGTGTGGTGGTTTGGTTTTTCACCCAGGTTAAGGTAGAGGTCCAGTTTCCCCCGATGAAGCTCCAGAGTGATGTAGTCTCCTCTCTGGCCCTCGCCGTGCAGCAGAACGCCGTCGGCCCGCTGACTCTTGAAGAGCAGCGAGATGACATCTTTCACCGTGGACGTGGACTTCTGGTTGAATCGATACAGCAAGGAGCTCCTGCCGTCAAAGTCGGCCACGTAGGACTCTGTCGGGGAAGGAGACAGGACAGGCTGAGGCAGATGTTCCTGACATCAGGCCGTCTAATTGTCTTCATCAAAGCTCATTAGGAATCAGTATTTGCTTCATCATGATGCGTTATGAAAATGTCTTTTTGTGCACTTCTTTCCATGCAGTCTGAATTCATTATTGTCTTCCAGAGGTTGTTTGATTGCGTGAATTGTTGGCGTGTCTTAGAATAGTCCACTATTTAATCATTCAATCCC
The DNA here is from genome assembly GCF_033978785.1 of Entelurus aequoreus. Lineage (NCBI taxonomy): Eukaryota > Metazoa > Chordata > Actinopteri > Syngnathiformes > Syngnathidae > Entelurus > Entelurus aequoreus. The sequence continues at coordinate 68,204,284 of NC_084740.1, forward strand.
AGGAAGTCTGATCCCACATCCACCTCGTAGTCGTACCCCCGGACACTGAGGGTCCCTGAAGACACGTAGTGGAGTGGTAATTGTTGTTTTTGTGCCGACACCTCGTGGCCACAATAATTCGTTAAGTTAATATCAATTTTGCTAAATCTTAATTTTTTTTGTGCCTTTTTTTCTTAATTTCTTTTTTATGTCATTTTTCCCTTTTTCTTCTTTGTTTTCCTTTACTCTTTTTTTATCTTAAAAAAACATAATTTTTTTTTTAGGGATTAAAATGTTCCTTCTTTTTTTCCCCTTTTTCATTTTTTTTTTTTACCTTAAAAAGAAATAAAGAAAAAAAGAAAGAAAAAAATCTGAAAAATAGGTTAATAATAATAATAATAATAATGGATTAGATTTATATAGAGCTTTTCTAGACACTCAAAGCGCTTCACAGAAAAGTGAGAACCCATCATTCGTTCACACCTGGTGGTGGTAAGCTACTTTCATAGCCACAGCTGGTCTGGGGTAGACTGACGGAAGTGTGGCTACCAGTTTGCGCCTACGACCCCTCCAACCACCACTCATCATTCCTTATTCATTCACCAGTGTGAGCGGCACTGGGGGAAAGGGTGAAGTGTCCTGCCCAAGGACACAACGGCAGCGATTTGGATGTCAAGAGGCGGGGAGCAAACCTGCAACCCTCAGATGTCTGGCAGGGCCGCTCTACCCACTACGCCATGCCGCCTTGCCTTAACGCCCCGTTAAGATATTTTATTTCCTTTTTTATTTATTTTTAACCTTTTTTCTCTTTTCTGTTTTTTTTATCTTAAAAATAAGAAAGAAAAATGAAGAAAAGAGGTTAAGTTTTCTTTGTTTTTTTTAACATGTTTATCCATTTGAAGTTTATAATGTTAATAATGTTAACCCCTTTTTTCCTTTTTCTGTTTTTTTTACCTTACCCTTTGAAGTTTTTTATCTTAAAAAAATTAAGAAAGAAAAAAGAGAGACACAAAATAGAAAAATAAGTTAAGATTATGTTTTCCTTTTTGTTACCCTTTTCACTTTTCTGTTTTTTTAACCTTAAAAAAGAAATAAACAAAAAAAAGAAAAAAACGTTAGAAAATAGGTTAGGATTTTTTTTTTTCCTTTTTCTTTTCTCTTTTTATCTTAAAAAACAAAGTGAAAAAGAAAAAAAAAGTTACGATTATTTATATTTTTTTCCCTTTTCTCTTTTTTTTCTTAAAAATAACTAAAATAAAACAAAAAGAAAGAAAACAATTTAGAAAAAAACTTAAGTTTTTTTTTTTCCTTTTTCCTCTTTTTTCCTTTTTTATATCTTAAAAAAGAAGGAAAAAGAGGGGAACATAAATGTGTTTTATCTTTATGTTTTTAAATTCTCTTTTTATCTTGAAAAAATAAAATGAGAGAGAAAAAACGATACGATTATTTTTTTGCCCTTTTCTCCTTTTTTCTAAAAAAATGATTGAAATGAAGAAAAAAAGGGAGATAAAAATTTAGAAAAAAATTAAGAATATTTTTTTTCTCCTTTTTTTTTTCCATCGTTGTTTTCATTCACATTTTCGATTTTTGAAAACATCAATAAAATCGTATAACAGATAATGGATAATGATCCGTTTTCCGTTTCTTTATTTCCAAACCAAAAATTGGGAACAGTGGACTAATATTAAAAGTATTTTTCTATTCCAAACGAAAACTGAATGCCCGCGACGTGCACAGACCATTTTCCTTTTGTTTTTTTTTACCCTTTTCTGTTTTGTTTTTTTTACCTTAAAAAATAAAAAAAGAGAATTTAAAAAAAAAAAGTTTAAATGTTTTTTCTTTTCTCTTTTTAGCTTAAAAAAATTTAAATGAGAGAAAAAAAAACACGGTACGATTAGTTTTTTCCCCTTTTCTCTTTTTTACCTTTAAAAATAATTAAAATAAAGAAAAAAAAAGAGAGCTAAAATTAAAACATTTTAAATGAGGGAAAAAGAGGGAAAGTTATGATTTGTTTTCTTTTTGTATTTATTTGTAAATTTCTCTTTTTATCTTAAAAAAATGTAAATCAAGAAAAAAAGAGAAACATTTTTGAAAAAAGTGCATTTTTTCCCCTTTTTTTTTATTCCTAAAAAAGAGATATGATAACTTTGGGAAAAAAAGTGAAGATCATGATGCAGTAAATTGAATGATGCGGACATGTTTGTTACTGAATACTTTATAATACGCTTCTGCCTTGCATGTGTAAGCAATATGCAAAAACAGTGCTGTTTAGCGGGATAAACCACGACCCAACTCTCGACGGTTAGCATTACCCTTTTAAATTAATTATTGTAAAACTGTGATTAATAACTACACCTTAATAAACTCACAGACTGGTGACACTACTTATTACCATGAATTGATTAACGTGGACCCCGACTTAAACAAGTTGAAAAACTTATTCGGGTGTTACCATTTAGTGGTCAATTGTACGGAATATGTACTGTACTGTGCAATCTACTAATAAAAGTTTCAATCAATCATGGAGAAGCAAGCTAGCACCAGCTCGAGAGCCAGCTTAGAGGCTAACATGAATAAAAGAAACATTAAGATCTTACACCATTAAGGAACAAAATGGCCAATAACACATTAAGATATTCTCTTGTGCACATTGAACATACAAGCTGTGCTCTCTTAGCACAGAGCGATGGATGGATACTGGAAATATTTCATGCTTTACAGGAAGTGAACTTGTGTGACGTCGCATGAACTGGAAGTGAAGCGCCCGTCACCCGATTTTCCTTTTTTTGTTAAAAAACAACAACAAAAAAACCCTAAAACCTTTGCAAATGTAAATGTAATAAAAATGGTCAAATAAAAATAAAATAGTATGGATGATAACCGTGATCATTTTGGTCACAATGGCCGTGATATGGAATTTTCATATTGTTACATCCATAATGTCGAGCTTGTGTGCTATTATGTGCTTAGCTGTTGTGTAGCTGCTAGTAGCCTCTAGCCTAGCATGTTTACCTTTTGTAAACCATTTCAATAAAATACAAGAAATGTTGTGCTTATTAAAGGACTTTTAGATGTTAACCGGCTGTCCAGCTGTGCACAAGCAAACAGGCTGCAGGACTGCTTGTATCGCACATGATATCGCACACAATTAAACACGCTGCAGGACTGTTTGTATCGCGCATAAGTAAACATGCTGCAGGACTGCTTGTATCGCACATGATATTCCACACAAGTAAACACGCTGCAGGACCGCTTGTATTGCACGTGATATCACACACAAGTAAACACGATACAGGACTGTTTGTATCGCACATGATATTGCACACAAGTAAACACGCTACAGGACTGCTTGTATCACACATGATATCGCACACAAGTAAACACGCTGCTGGACTGCTTGTAGCACACATGATATTGCACACAAGTAAACAGGCTGCGAGACTGCTCGCATCGCACATGATATCCCACACAAGTAAACACGCTGCAGGACTGCTTGTATCGCACACTATATCGCACACAAGTAAACACGCTGCAGAACTCCTTGTATCCCACAGGATATCGCACACAAGTAAACACGCTGCAAGACTGCTTGTATCGCATGTGATATCATACACAAGCAGACACGCTGCAGGACTGCTTGTATCGTTCAGGATATCGCACACAGGTCAACACGCTGCTTGACTGCTTGTATCACACATGATATCGCACACGCTGCGGGACTGCTTGTATCGCACATTATATCACACACAAGTAAACACGCTGCAGGACTGCTTGTATCGCACATGATATCACACACAAGTAAACACGCTGAAGGACTGCTTGTATCACACACTATATCGCACACAAGTAAACGCGCTGCAGAACTGCTTGTATTCCACAGGATATCGCACACAAGTAAACACGCTGCAAGATTGCTTGTATCGCATGTGATATCACACACAAGCGAACACGCTGCTGGACTGCTTGTATCGCGTAGGATATCGCACACAGGTCAACACGCTGCTTGACTGCTTGTATCACACATGATATCACACACAAGTAAACACGCTACTAATAAAAGTCTCAATCAATCAATCAATATCGCACAGAAGTAAACACGCTGCGGGACTGCTTGTATCGCACATTATATCACACACAAGTAAACACGCTGCAGGATTGCTTGTATCGCACGTGATATCACACACAAGTAAACACGCTGCAGGACTGCTTGTATCGCACACTATATCGCACACAAGTAAACACGCTGCAAGACTGCTTGTATCGCATGTGATATCACACACAAGCGAACACGCTGCGGGACTGCTTGTATCGCGCAGGATATCGCACACAGGTCAACACGCTGCTTGACTGCTTGTATCACACATGATATCGCACAGAAGTAAACACGCTGCGGGACTGCTCGTATCGCATATGATATCACACATTTTACATGCAAGTATCATACGATACTTCTTTTTAACTGCTGATATCGGACCGATTTACGGTATTAATATCGGATAAGAATTATCTAGATTTTTTCC